>NC_068367.1:55330542-55597703 GCF_020536995.1 Dreissena polymorpha
TATCGGTACATGGAGGAGAACCCCATGGCGGGAGTGCTGGCTGACGAGGCTGAGGAACTCAACGTGGAGTACGATAACGAGGGGAATATCGTGTATGTTGCTAAGGATAAGGTGAGGGCAACAGTGGTGTATAGACTTGTCAAAACGGATTAGGTGGGTGATCAGTGATTCTTTCTAGGAAAACTGGGCTTAATGCATGTGCGCGAAATTTTATCCCCGATTAGTCTGTTCTAACCGCACAGGCTAATCCGGGACGTCACTTTACGCACATGCATTAAGCCCATTTTCCCGGAATGAGGGTCATATTAACAATATTGATGGAGATAAATCTTGCATGTTTGAGTTCTTGAAATGAGTTTTGAGAGGTGGAAGGCCTTTTTGTTGGCAGAGATTACGATGGATGTTATAAGCGATGAGATATGTCTCTTAAATGATAACTTGTGTGTCTGAAAGACAAGTGGGCTGTCCCAAAATATGGTTGTAGTCATCAAAGATAATATGGTTAATGTACGAGGTTGGGGTTATATGGTTTTGTGGCAGGGGGAGGGGGCATGATATATGTAGCCAAGGAAAATGTATGTGTATCCAACACACAGTGAGTGTTGGCCAAAAGATGAAGTGGACATTATCAAATATTTATATGTGTGTTAGTAATGAATGATCAATTATTCTTAATTTTATTTGGTTTTGCAAAAAAATAAAATTCTTGTCAATAAATGATAAATTAAGTTGTCAACAAGGGGAGAGGCAATAAATCAGGGGCAGCAAAATGAAGTCAGTAGCAAGAAAGAGAAGTTAGGTCTAACACTTGAAAGCTTTACACGTTTTTCCTCAATCTTTCCATTCTTTTATAATCACCTTGATTGACTTATGATGGATATATGTTAAATATACAGTCTAACCTGTCAAAGTCAATAAAAACCACTTAAGGGATTTGGTTGTTGTGGTCTTTGTTCACAGGTGGTCTTTATTCGCAGGGTCGATTGAAACTTTGCAAAATATTCTAGTAGGATTTTAACAGGTACCTTATCTATGTATGTGCTCTATTGCTTAAATGATTGAATACTAATGCATGTATAATGTGATAAAGGATTGAAAACACAGTTTTGATTTTATATATATTATTTCAATTTCCTTATGTTTTATTATTTATTTCATTAATCATATCATGTATAAAAAACTATTGACATACATGAATATGTACTTGAACTGACAAATTCTGTATCGATAATCTTTGCACGTCTTATCATAGAGAAATTTAAGAAAGGAATGAATATCGAAATGTATGTTTGTAATTGGCATTGTAACTGTAGCGAAACCGTAAATTTCTTTAATGCATTGATGAAAGCCCCAAACTTTTGTTTGATATTTTCGGCAATTAGTACATTAATTACAAGTGACTAAAATACAAAGGTAACTTCTTACACTTTCGATAAACTGATAAATGCATAAAAGAAGCAGGCGGCTACCAATTAGCAATGTGTGTTAAGTAAACAAAGAACTGCTATCGAGTGCAGTTAACTTTCACTCGCCAATATCTCCATAGCGACCGACAAGTCTACTGGTTAGATGCTTATCACGTGACTATAATAGCGTCATGGTGGCCATTTTTGTTATTTAAAGTAGCGAAATCGTGGACAGGTGGTCTCTATTAAAAGGTGGATGCTGAGACAGTTGGACTGTATAATTTTTCATTTAATGATTATTATCTTTTCCTAATGTCGTTTGATCTTGAGTATGTTTCAATTTCAGGTTATAGATCCACTACCACCGCTCGATCATTCGGATATCGACTATGAACAGTTTGAACGAAACTTCTACGAACCACACCCAGATATACAAAAACTTTCTGAACAAGATGTGAATGAACTAAGAAGCAAACTAGACATATGGGTAATATTTTTTATCAAATATTGAAGAAGGGTTTATTGTGAGTGTTTGATGAAAAGCCACAGTTGAACACCAGTATGGCATCTTTACAACTGTTAAGCAAATAATACAGTTCCACTCAAAACTCAATGGTTCAGCTTGACCAAGTGGAAAGACTTTATTTCTAATCTGCCTGTTTTACCTTAAAGCCACACACCTTGAAATGAAAGAAAATTTAAGTATAAATAAGAAACATATTTTATCTATGCCAATTAGAATATATCTGGTGGTTACAAGGTAGAAATCCGTCTTTTTTGCACTTTAAAACTTAAAAAAATAATCGCGTTTGTTGAAATGGACGTATACATTTAGAAAGCCTACTTTCGGTTTTAAAAGCGGTACCGTTTGAAAATAATAAATTACTTGCTAACTAGGCTATAGATTTAATTTTATCTATGTCAATTAGAATATATCTGGTGGTTACAAGGTAGAAATTCGTCTGTTTTGCGCTTTAAAACTTAAAAATAATCGCATGTGTCGAAATGGACGTATACGTATAGAAATCCTACTTTTGGTTTTAAAATTTAAACAAATAATAAATTACTTGCTTACTAGGCTATAGATTTAATGACAATTGTGCACACTTTCAAATTGCATCTATATGTATTGATTAACATGTATTTCATTTCAAGGTGTGTGTCTTTAATGTTTCAAGAACTAAAAATAACTAAAAAAGGCTGAGCATTACCAAGTTGATGCCACAACACAGGAGCATAGGTTTATCATATGTCTTGCATCTTCCTTTTTACCTAGATTGACTTAAACACAAGAATTGGTCCATAGAATCGCTATGAAGAATCTTTCTTAAGAACAAAAACCAGGGCTTGAATTTACAAATGTTTTAAGTCTCAATTATAGACTCCAACTGAAAAAGAATTGAAATATTGTTTTACCTTTAGGGGTTTTTCAGCACTGTCTGCGCCTCCGGAAAATGGAGGCACTCCCAAAGCAAACGGAGCCGATCCCAAACCGAAATTATAAAAATAATTCCCAATTTCAAAAAAACAAACAAAAACATTAGGCTATAAGGTTTTGACTGTACAGTTCTTATCTCAGAGTGTAACTGTAACTGAAAAACAAAACTGCAGTACTTGAATAAACATTGAACATGCCCAATATTGCATCTGTTTATATAAAGAAGACAAAATAAGAAATAAAAACAAATTTATTTGTTAAACCACTGAATTATTTATGCATGATAAATTCACAATTTTTTCCCAAATGATCGTTTCATCGAAGCAAATATTCCCAAAATGGCCAATTTTGTCGATAAAAAAATCCCAATTTGGTCAGACTCCTTTTCCCAAAATAGGCAGAAAAAAACCTGACCTTTAATACATATCATAAAACAATCATATTCAATGTTAAGAGAACTACACAAAAATCACTTTTCATTCATTTGAAATGATTTGATTTTTAAATTTGGTAAATAACAGTCTGAGTCTATAATTTAGACTTTAAATGTTTGTGTTTAGAAGCCCTGTACGCGTTGTCTTTAGTAAGAATCCACAACTATCACAGAGACACTAGGAATACACAAAACACCACACTAGTACATTGTTGTTAGCTGAGTACATGAACATTTAGAAATGCTTGGTTTCCTTTCAGTAGTATTGCTGGCTTAAAGGGACAGGGACCTTTTCATTGATTTTAGCATGTTTGGTAGTTTGTCATTAACTGCTTTAAATTGATAAATGTAAACATTGGAACTGAAGACAAAAAAACAACATTAAAGAAAGAAAAACAAGTTATGGAGTAAAAGTCGAGGGGTTTTCATGCGACTATTTATGCTGGCTATTCATGCTGACATAATTCAAGATGTATTTTATTCTGTATATAAGTAATCCTCGTAATGTCACAAAATATAAAGTTAACAAAAGAACTTTCCAAATCATACAATTGTTTCGTGTTTGTAATGCTTTATAATATTTAGGTTTTTTAATCGCAGATAACACCCCCTGGGTGCAAAAAGGTGCCATGTGACATTGAAATTAGAAGCCACATAATACCTCTTTGCGCAAATGGGGCGAATTAATTGCTGTTAGAGCATGTTAAGCGTTCAGTATTACTGTTTCCTTGCAAAAAACATAACCACAACAAAAATTTGCAAATCTTAAACAATTGTTGTCAATTTTGTTATTTTGTCAAAACGCAAAAAAGTCCCTTTAATGTAAAAGTAATATTGTAAGAGCTCAGCTAGAGATGAAGAGAGAACATTTAAAACGAATGAAGTAAGAGGGTATTGTCAAGGGTGGCATGCTCTATGTAAGCAGATTAGGTTAAACTGTTTATCTGTGATGTTTAGAGTCGAGTTACTATTAGTTGCATGACACTAGTGTGAATGTTGTGTAGCATGAGGGCATGCAAGTGTGAACCAAACTGGATTAAGATATGAAAGTCTGGACCAAACCAGAATAATATGCAAGTCAGATAAATGAAAGATAATTAAAGCTCCTGGAAAAAGCGTATTCACAGCCAAATAGCGATATGTTTGACAATTTGACAACCAAGTAAACGGATAACGATTAAGTGGGTCTGCAGTGTTGTCAGTTGTTTTCACATTTTCAATGACGTTGTAGGTATCTGGACTTGCCCCACCCAGACCAGTGTGCAGTTTCGCCCATTTCGGTTTTGACGACGCCCTTGTGGAAGCCATCAGAAAGTCAGAGTACTCCCAACCCACACCTATCCAGGCACAGGTAGAGAATGATTGAAAATAGTAATTTTTAGCTCGGCTGTTTTCAGAGAATCATGGCCAGCTTGTTGTGTCGTCCGCCGTCCGCATCGTGCTAAAACCTTAACATTTTGTCAAGGTTTTGAACATTGGCTATGAAATCAAAGTGCTTCCACCTACAACTTTGAAACTTAATATGTAGCTGCACCTTGATGAGTTCTACACGCCTCACCCATATTTGGGTCACTAGGTCAAAGGTCAAGGTCACTGTGACCTCTAAAAAAATAACAATTCTGACAAGCGTTCATTTATAAAAAAAATGCACCCGCAGCCGAGCGTTGGCACCCGCTATGCGGTGCTCTTGTTTAATTTTAAATTTAACTAGATATAGACAAATAACAACATTTTCATGGTAAGCCTACCCAGTAAATAATGAAAAATGAACTGAAATTAGAGAATGACCCATTTTCAAAGTAATTCAAATCTTTTTGATCCGTTGCATATGTAGGTCATGGGAGCTATAAAAAGATGTTAACATGAAAACTTCAAAAATCTTCTTTTAAACCACAAAGGTCAGAAGTTTAATATTTGGTTTGTAATATCATCTAGTTGTCCTCTTCTTAGTTTGTTCAAATTACGCCCCAAGGGATGAAAATGGCGTGGTCCCTGAGGTCACATGATTTATATAGACTGAGAGCAAAATGACAGTTAAAACCTTTTGCTATAAGACAACAAGGCTGAAAGGTGAAATATTTGGCATATAATAGCTTATGGTGGTCCTCTACCATGTTTGTTTCAGATCATGCTCATGGGGTCAAATTGTGACTGCCCTTATGGTTACTTGTTTCCCATATATGTATACGGAGAAAAAAGACACCAAGTACTGGTTCTAGGCCCAGGAAACGGACTCGAGAGTTGTAAAATAAGCCTGAGGCTTTTGATGCAATCAAGCTAAAATAAATAGGTTTAAACTAAAGAGAATTTTTTTTTAAACCTGTGTAGCCACAAGGCTCAAAGGTTTAGTAGTTGTCATGTACAATTGTATGTTAGTCCTCTACAAAGTTAGTTCAAGCTGTGTACTTGGGTCAGAAATAGCACCACCCCGGGGAATACTTGTTTCATTTGAATGTGTACTCTATATAACACTTGAGAATATCGGTCATTTGTCCATAACGGCCAATGGCCAGTATCTTTCACTCTGGAAGTCATGTTTGAACTGAAAATGATGTTGTTTCGAGCGAAAATTAAGAACACAAACGAAACAGGTGCAGGTAACAATAAGAATGTGTATTAGTAGTAGTAATTTTTGGCTACATTCATAACAACAAAGCATGAGCGCGTGACAAAGTCAATAGATCTTTATAGCTGATAAGGTAAAAACAACACTAAGCTGGGGAATGTTCTTATAAGAAGGTGATAAAAGGATTATTTATTGTCTATTCAGGAAAAATATACATTGAATTGTAACTTTTATAACAAACTTAACATTTTTAACAAGATTTTGGCTTCTCTTTCTTTGAATTAGAACGATACATTTAAACTGTACATTTGGTTTATGACAGCGAATCCACTTTTATAATTGTTCGGACGTCACACTCAATGATGCATGCCTTTTTAAAAATAAATCCCCATGAGTGTCATACGAACTGTCGGATTTACTAAATGAACGAGATGCATGAGTAAACAACAATTCTATTGTTGATAAAGTCATAGATTTAGTTTAAAAATAGTTATGAAGTTGAATCAATTTATAAGACATTTTTCTGCATTATTTTATAAAAATTATTATGTTATTATGCTTAGTAATCGGAAATGAGCCTTTGTTTTACTTAGTGTGCAAACGACTGGGTGGGGTAACATTGTAGCAATACCACCAACTGACCAACCATCTAAAAATTGGTTATCCGAGAATAGCAGTCACTCCACTCGTCAACAACTGTCACATTTCCCTTGAGTGACTGCTGTTCATAGTTTTGACTGTATATTAAAAAATCTTCTTGAATAAAACTGCTAGGTCCATACGTTTGGTATTGGAGTACTATTGTTTGGTGGTCCCCTACCAAGTTTGTTCAAATCCTGTCCCTTGGGTAAAAACTGATCCAGACCAGTGGGTTACTTGTTTCCCTAATACTTATATAGTGCATAGTCTAAATATCTCTTCATCTGAAAAAGCAAGGCCCAGTTGTTTGGTTTTCTTTTGTTACATAATTTGTTAACCCTCTACCACATTTGTTCAAATCTTGCCTCTTAGGTCTATATTGGGCCCCTCAATGCTTTTTTGTTAAACATAAGGCAAGACCACAATGAAGGAAGGCAGTTTTTCATTTATGGCTATTCACCAACTTGGTAAACACCTAAGATGTCATTTTTGTGTGTCCAGTAGTCACGAAACTTGCTCCTAAATTGTTCTCAAGAAAAAATGTAGCTGATTTCTAAAATGGTTTTGGAAACATCACACAAGCTGCCCAGATCAGGTCAGTTATGTTGGGTTTCAGGTTAGCGACCTAGGGCCTATGGTCCTCTTGTTGCCATCATGAAGTATGTGTCTGGAAATTTAATAACTTGGGTTTAACCACCTGTGGTTGAATGAATACACAACTGAGCTCTTTGCCAAAAATGATAATGGAATATGGTTAATTAAAAAGAAAGGCAAATTTTACACCATGGTATTTTCTGTTCAGGGTATACCAATAGCCTTATCAGGTAGAGACATCATCGGCATTGCCAAAACAGGAAGTGGTAAAACTGCAGCGTTTGTTTGGCCATTGCTCATCCATATTATGGCACAGGTTAGTATTGTCGTCTTTTTTCAGGTGTATTTAATTAAATGTTGTAAGCCCACTGGAATTTGAACACGTAGTGCTGGTTTTTTGGTAATCATCATGCAAGGGCTTTCTTTCCTGTTGCTGTCTGCATATCTCATCTTGATCAAAGTTTTACTGTTTGTGTATGCCTAGAAAATCTGAGATAAGTTTGATGTTTGACCTACTTTAAAAAAAAAATGTTTTTAGTTGCTTCTCTTGTGTAACTGTTTTCTTGTAACATGTAGATGTGAGTGGGTGTGACTAATTGCAGAAAGAACTGGAGAAAGGAGATGGGCCCATTGGTCTGATTCTGGCTCCAACTAGAGAACTGTCTCAGCAGGTAACCAATGGCAGGCGAACATAGCGACATTATTATTTCCTGCTTTTCTTTGTTTAATATAGAAATAATAATGATTCAAAATTTGGTAATAGAAGTTTACAGACAGTGAAATTTGTCTATTATTTTGACTCTGTCACTGTGAAAGGACTCTATTTTTATCCATTTAAGTTTAAACCATATTAAATGTACATAGAAGGTGCTAAAAAGCATTTTGTAATACAAAATTTTTGGAAGGTTTCAATAGATTACTGATTTTTGTTCCATTCTATAGAATAGAAATTATATTTGTCCACAATTGTCAGTGCCAATCATCAAAATATTAATTATTTGATTTCTATGAAAACTCTTGAAAAAGATCACCTACCAAAAACAAACAAATATCCATGTATTTATTTATTTGCATGACATATATACTTAGAATGCAAAAGTTTTCTAACATAACTCTTGAACTAAATGCGATAATTATTCAAAACCAACAAATACCCTTACATTTATTCAGATATACCAAGAATGCAAGAGATTTGGCAAGGTGTACAACATCAACACAGTGTGTGCGTACGGAGGGGGCAGCATGTGGGAACAGCAAAAGGCCTGCCAAGATGGGGCTGAGATTATAGTGGCTACACCTGTAAGCTGGCTTGTACCAGATTTATTAGCCTTGCCTTGGTAAAAAGGGGGTTTAAAGATAGGGGTAGAATGTCTTTCCAGCTTAGCATGTGCAGTCCATTTGTATGGTATTTTGTTAAAAGGAAGTCCCTCCAAGCAAAAATCCAGCTAAGGTGGAAAGTGTGGTCTCAGATTAGCCTGTGCAGGGTAATCTGTCTGGCATAACACATTGTGTCTTGTTCTGATAAAACTGGGCTTAATTAATGTGCATAAAGTGCCATCCCAGATTAGCCTGTGCAGTCCGCACAGGCTAATCAGGGACAACACTTTCCGCCTAAACTTGACATTCGGTAAAGAGGGACTTCCTTGAAACTAAAAATACCATTAAAGCGGAAAGTGTCGTCCCTGATTAGCCTGTGCGGACTACACAGGCTTATCTTGGACGACACTTTACACACATGAATTAAGCCTAGTTTTCTCAGAACAAGACACCATTATACACATGTATTAAACCCCATTATCACATAGCAAGACTCTTAATCTGATCTCACTTGGGCAACTGCCTTCATAAGAGACTGCAATGATGCAGTTGTTAACTAGAAGTTTAATGTCAGGGTGATGCTTATATATGCTTATATTTATAGTTTCTACATTGGAATACTTCATTGCAAAATAAATATTATGGATTGTTTACTATTTCAAGGCAACGGTTAATATCATCATCATGTCTAAATTGATGGAATTATATCCAAGGAAATAAAATAAGTCGCATTTTAACCTTGCTGTATTCTGTGAAAGAAACTGTATTTCACCTAGCAAGCATGTGGTGGAGTCAGCATATCTATGGTAAGGGAATGGGATGTAACTTTCACAAAGACACTACTATTGCTGCCATATTTACAGTTATTGCCCCCTTTGTGTATTTTATACTTATATTTTTCCAGAGCATGTCTTGGTAATTATTTCAGGTAGCAACTTAGAACTTAATTTGTACAAAGTGGTCAAGCAGTGGAAGCCCAGTATATAAGAACTGTAACTCATACTTTCATTGCACAGTTATTGCCATTGCAAATGATCATGTGGAATTTGTGTCTAGGTGTTACAATTTTCATGGAGACAGTTTATATCTTGAATAGTCACAACACAGTATATAGACTACATTTTATTGAAACTCTAAAATTATACATATATACACCGTCACCAATTAAATTAAAGAATAACTCACTCACACTTTTTGTACTATAACATGAATACACTCAATTCCATATCCCCAGTTTCTCGCTGTTCCTGGCTTTTATTCAAATCTGCCTACCCTTTCATATTTGGATGTTGTGATAGTGTGGATAATGACCCTGATAGGCCCCTAACATTTAATTAATATTTATTATAGCAACTGTTGAAATATCTGACAAACAGACTCTGCCTTGCAACAGAAGAGACCAGCTGCAGTTCCTATACTAAAAATTAAAACATAGGGAATATGGTAACCATAGCATAAGGTATGCAGATGAAACTAGCATCACATAACTGCAACTGTAAATGCAGTGGGGAGGGGAACTTTTTCAATCTGGAAATTGAAATTACAAGTTGTACTTGTTAGTACAGGACATTCTGCCCTGTCCTGTAATATAAGGTAGAGTAATGTTAATTATGTTGGTCTCATGGATTTACTCAAGATTATTATACATGAACGTCATCCTCTTCCAACAGTCACACTGCCTTAAACACTATGATGTCATTATTGTCCCACATTCCTACAATGATTGATCCTGTGTTCTTACTGTAGTAGACAGACATAGGGTTAGACACACCATCATTGTTTGTGACCACCTCTGCCAGTATCTGTCTCCCATCTTTGTCAACCTGGACGATTTTGTTAGACCAGCTCCCACACACCAGAACATGTTCTGAATCTGTCACGTCCAGGCCAGGTACAGTCAGGGTGGAAATCACTGTGCCATCCCTGGACAGGGTGACCAGCTGGTCACTGCGCTTGTTGATCACATATATCCTGTCTCCATCTGGACTCACTGCACAGGACATTACTGTGGTATAGAAGACAGTGATGATGAGATGTTATTATGTGGAAATGAAGGATGTGATATAAAAAGTAGTGAGTCTAATGTTCTTGATATACAATATAGCCCAGCTTTTATTATTTTGTTATGTGTAAAGTACAAACATAAAAACACTTTATAAAATTGTAATTAATATTACTATTATTATTTAACAAAATGTAAAGTAATGACAACTATAAAGAACAGTTGTATTGTGGATGCGTATATTGTGGTTCTTTTATTTAGATACATTGTTTAAGTGTTTGACTTTGTGGAATAAGTATCAAAGATATAATTGTCTAACTTAAATATATAATTGTAGATGTAGCATGAAAATATTTCCTTAATTTGCAAAACATGGTATTAGGGAATATGCATTAAAGACTACATAGTTAATTTGGTTTAAGCTGTCCTGATCATTATTTACAAAACATAAATTTGTTTGATAAGATTACTGGTATGTGAAGCTTGATTTCAGTGGCAGAAGAAGCATGGGCCTAAAAGTTTTGAACATTAGAATAATGCTAGGAATAATTATTACCTGTATTGATGCTTGATGTATCCTTATACACCTCCCTCACCAGTCTTCCATCCAGAGTATAGAGATACAGAGCACTACCATCTGTAATGTACAGGTTACCATGCTGATGGGCAATACCCAAGCAATCATGTTGGAACTTCAGTATCCTGTCCTGTATCAACTGACTATTGATTACTCTGATGAAGTGGACTTCTTTTCCATACTGATTACTGACCGCCACTAGACTGGAGTCAATGCTGCACATGGAACATGGTACCCAAGGCAAGTCACAGTGGGACACCACCTTGTAGGTCTGATCCATGAGCATCACTTTCCTGTTGTTCCAGTCTGAGATGAGGAGTTCTCCAGAAGCTGTCTCACAGATACCACGTATCGTGCATTTGGATTTATCACCCTGAATCTTCACACTGTACTTCTTACTACTCTTCACTTTTATGATTTGATCAGACCTGTTTACTGCCCCTGGTTGATGTCCCTGGACCAGCTGGTCTGATGAACTTGATACTGGATCAGAAACCTGGCCTGACTTGGTCAGATCACTTGTTCCGTTTCCAGGGCTAGAACTTCTAGATGTTCTAGATTCTGGATGGGATTTGTTTACCTTGAATCCTGAAGTTGTTTGGTGTCCAGGGTCAGACTGGCTGGTTTCTTTAGGTTTATTCTGTCTGTTATCCGTGTTCTGTGTTGTCCTTTTAGCAGGGTGTGATTGTTCCACTGTTCTCAGTATTTGCCCCAATCCTGAAAGAGTGGACAGGGTTTGTTGGATGGTTTTATCAGGTTTAAAGGTAAGTGTCATATCAGTCTTTGTTGTCATTTCTTGTAAAACTGATTCTACCTTAAGGGACTGGTCAATACATTTTCTGTACTTGATAAAACTAAGTGCTTCACTTTTGTCTTTTATTTTCAGGAAATCATCATGATGATATGTAATATTTGTGATGGATTTAGTGCAGTTTTCAATGTCAGTTCGAATTGATGTTCTCATTGTGACCAGAAATGTGTCCAACTCCTTCTTGGTATATTTCTCCAGTTGATCCAAAGAATCATTAATTGTCTTTCGTAAAGCATTGATTTCTTCCAGAAGTGTTGTGTACGATTTCTCAAGAGACTTAATATTCTCCTCTAAGTCATCTTTCTCATGTATCAATTGCTGGTGTTGTGCATGAATAGTTGCCGACAACTGCTTGAAGTCTCCTTTTTGATGCAGCTGTCTCACTTTGTCAGATATTAGTACCAAATGACTGCATTTCCTACAAAAACATCAAATTGGATCATGTATGTGTTTTCCAAAGGATGGTTAATATTTTAGATCTACAATTTATGTTGAATTATATTATTTTGTCACACAAAATATCTTTAAAAACTTATGTCTCTAAAAACCGGTTACAAAGTCAAAGGTCAAGGTCACTTAACTTTGGCGCATAAAATTTGTTTTTGCACTGTATTAATTCTGAGAACACCTTGACCTGTGATCATGAAAATCCGTATAGTGGTTAAATGGGTGGAGAATACGGTATTATCCGCCGCGGAAGATTCCATTTAAAGGATTTGCTCCCATCCATTAACAAAATTTATTTAGCAGGGGATATCAATTCAACAAATTTGATTGATTAATTTGAGATCACAAGGTTAAAGGTCGAGATCATATGACTTTGTATGAAAAAATTGTTTTCTGCATGATATCTAGAGAATGCTTTCACATCTATATTGCTATACTTGTTATGGCCCTATTCCACTACGAAAACAAGCCCACGATTGGCTACGATGTATCACATTTATTGAATTGGGAAGACTCGTGACAGTCTACGCTTTAGTAACGACACTGGTACGATTGATTTACGACGAATCATGGGGTTTGGTTGAAGTCTTGCGAATAGGTTGTGACTTCACTACGATAGGTAAGAATCTACTGCGACTGTACTATGAACAATGCAGATTGGTCACGATTAAGCTAGGACCTCACCCAACGCACCCATGAAATAGGCGCAAATATCTATTGATATTTATCTAAATCGCAGAATCTTAGCGGGCTCGCAACTCACTCGGGGTGAACTTGTGAGAGTTTTGATCTAAATTGCGAGAATCTTAGCGGGCTCGCAACTCACTCGGGGTGAACTTGTGATAGCCTTGACAAAGTCATAGCTGATTTATAGACAGATCACATGATCACCGATTTCCTGATTAAGTCACAAATTACCTATGATTCCATAACGATGCCCAAAAACGCACTAGAAAGCTGTTATGAGTTTACTACGATTTAATTTAGTCTTGTAGGTCCTGGCCAAATTTTAAACACGTTTTAAATCTGGCCAGAATTCTTTGGGAGCTCACGAGTTGCAGGAATCACTTACGACCGGCCCACAACTAGTTACGATTGAGCTACGAATGTTTCCGACCTTAAAATATTGGAAATCGGGACAAATCGAGGGGAATCGGGTCGTAGTGGAATACCCCTATTAGGAGGAAAGAAAAATGATAATGAGGTCAAGAGGTCAAAGGTCAAGGTCACATGTGCTTGATGGATTACAATTGTTTATGTATATATATATCTAAAATCTCTTAGCATCATTTAAATCAGTATGCTGGTTTTGTCTTTATGAAGAATGTCCCATCATGATTGTGAAGTCAAGAGATCAAAGGTCAAGGCAACAGGTACGGCTTTGCTCCATTTTCCAATAATCTCTTGTTTTATGAGTGATGCTGTGATTAAAAATCAATATTCAACCAAATCAAGAATACAATTAACATAAGACAGTTGAAAAAAATAAGTTTCTGGCACTCTTGTGAGTTATTAACTATCTTGGGAGAAATAAATGATGGCTAAAAATTGGTAAAGGCATTTAAAAAAAACATCTTCATAGCAAGTGCATCTATACTTACTGATGATTATGGAACTGGCAGACATGACATATCAGCTCACTGTGGTCCTCGCAGAATATGGTTAGTTTTTCTTTCCGGTGCTCCTTACATTTGTCTTGTTCAACCACATCAGTATCAGGCCATAGGCTGATGTTTTCTTTGCTCAAAATTGCATGCTTCTTGTAAAGATAATTATGATACTCCACACATTTGCTACAGTAAAATTTAGAACATTCCTCACAGTAAAATCCAGCCTCTGTGTTTCTATCATTTTCCTGACAGGTGAAACAAGAAAAATCAAAAAATGATTCTGATCCTCTATAAATTGAACTTTCCATATTGGAAGCCATTTTTGTCACTATTGATATTTTCTATGGTTACAGACGATATCCTGTCATGTGATTGTGTATTGTGTTCCACATTATAACCCATATCTTAAAACTAAATTTGTGTATTGTGTGCCACATTATAATTCAAACTGAGTTTGGCTATGTACAGTACGATTTGGTTTAAAATGTTAAAAGAGCTCTTTTATAAATGATCCTGAACTTTATAAATTTGTCAATAATCAATAATCAATATGTTGACAGATAAACATGGTATATATTTACTCAAGGCAAGAGTTAAGGCTCAGATATAAGTTTTAATGTAAAATTTTGATATGGATTAAACTTAACATTGTGTAAAATGTACACAATATCTTAAAATGGGGGATGTAAATATAATCAGAAACATTAGATTAAGGGAGGACTTAGTTAACAATATACATGTAGTTATATTGTCAATATAACAATGAAAACCTTATATCAATATTGCATATATAATTGCTTTATAGTTTGCTGCATATAAAGTTAATTATTATTATACTATTAACATCCAATATCGATGCAAAGGTTATGGGTAAATTAATAGGATCATATTTAAAATGGAACAAGAGACTGAATCTTTAGGATCATTATATTAACTGTCCCTTATTTTTTTTACAATTTATCCAATATGTGTTTGATTCTTGTGAACGATACTTGTGGCGTTGATGTAATATACTCTAACCCGGTATTCTAGCGGGTTGTCTATTCTTTTCATATTTCATTTATGCCCCCTGGCTTTAGTTTATAAACAAACATTTCAGACCTACTAGTTGAATCCGCAAGAAAACATCTATTGCTGCCAATATAAATTTATTCTTGGTAATTTTATGTCAAAAAATGGAGAACATAATTTTAACCCGAAATCTACAAATATCCATCTTGAAATGAAATTTCCCATTCAATGTCTTTCATTTTTCAATTTTGTGTGCATTCGTCTGAAAGTTCCTTTAATTTTGTTCACACAATTATTTTAAAAACTTGCAAGGATAACAAACATAAGGGTGAAGAGACCTTCATTTACGAGGACAACAAGTAACCAGGGTGACACATATTTGTTTATTGTTGCCTCTAACATCTTGTTTTATGTCGCAGACATCACACAAGTTACTTTTTATGCAAATGAGATAAAGTGGTCATAGAAAATTACTCATAACACGCTAAGTTACATAAAAGTAATGATTACATGTATGGCATGTCTATGGGCACAATATTTAGTAAAAACACCAGTTTGTAAAGACAATTCTACATATGTCGGACAAACTAATTGAAGTTAAAGATTTCTAGTAGTGTTTTGTTGAGCTTTCTTTATAATTTATAGAATTATATCGGAATAACAGAAATCAATAAACATTATAAGCAGGTCCCTATACAATGGACATTTGGCATGGAGGGACACTATAGATTGGACATTCGGCATGGATGGTCCCTATAGAGTGGACATTTGACTTGGCGGGTCCCTATTGAGTGGACATTTTGCATGGAGGGTCCCAATAGAGGGGACATTTGGCATGGAGGGTCCCAATAGAATGGACATTTGGCATGGAGGGTCCCTATAGAGTGGACATTTGGCATGGATAGTCTCTATAGAGTGGACATTTTGCATGGAGGGTCCCTATAGAGAGGACATTTTGCATAGAGGGTTCCTATAGAGTGGACATTTGGCTTTTCATGAACATTTGAAGAATTGTAATTAAAGAAACAACCCAGGATATAACAATAACAGTAGTCCCTTCCATTTTACTGCAAACCTCACAAGCACATAGAGCAAGGGTCAGAATTTACCAGAATTTACGGGTTTGCAGGGGTTATTTTACTGTGAGGTTTATGGTTCCTAATTAGGGAGTTTATCAAAGGTGAAGTGCCTTGATAGCAGATCCTGGGTGCCACAGAGATAGTAAAAATCCTCTAATTGAAAGTGTATTGTTGTTATCAGGAAGTAATGAGCTCTATTCTGAAACATTGATAAATCAATCAGTGTTGCCATGGCTACCCTTTTAGAAAACAAATCTGAGAGAAAAAGATCAAATGTACGACAATTTATTTTGATTGTTCTGTTTTTTTTTAATTGTTGAATTTTCTTTTGAAAAAAAAGATGAAAAATACCTAATGTAACTACAATTTATATTGATTGTTATGTTTGGTGCAATAAGTGAATGTTGTTAAAATGTTTGAGAAATATGTTTTTGACTTAAACTTGAGCACACAACAAAGGTTGTTGTTTAAAATGTGTTGCCAATCTGTTGCTGTCTTAACCAAAACTAGTACAACAAAACATTTGTTCTAAAAACATTATGCCCAGGTGTGAAATACAAAGTTGCACTAACAAAAATGAAAAAACTTATTACAGAGAAGAGATCAAAAGATAAGAAAGTTAATAGTAAAAAAGCATTGATGTTGTAGTCTCACACTATATACATAATTTTCATGAGCAGTTGCTTTTTGGATAAATCTTTCAAGACCTCCAACAGTATTAGATTAATGTGTGGTAATAATTTGATTATTATAGAAGTCGGGTAATGTATGTTGCCACTAAATGGCTCTGCTAGTAACACTCATTATACAGGTGCCCATTTCTTTGGTTTGATTGATGCAAAAACACCAGATAATGGTAGATATTGAATGACTTGAAGAAACTTGAGACATGAATGCAATAATAATTGCAATTATGGCAAATGATGAGAAATGCAGAGAAATTGGTTGGTTAGCAGTGTGACCACTGTTAGCCACATTTCATTTGTCTGAGAGCTGACATTTAATATTTATGCCCCCCTTTGAAGAAGAGGGGGTATATTGTTTTGCACATGTTGGTCCGTCCGTTTGTATGTCCTTCCGTCCACCAGATGGTTTCCGGATGATAACTCAAGAACGCTTACGCCTAGGATCATGAAACTTCATAGGTACATTGATCATGAATCGCAGATTACCCCTATTGATTTTCAGGTCACTAGGTCAAAGGTCAAGGTCATGGTGACCCAAAATAGTAAAATGGTTTCTGGATGATAACTCAAGAATGCTTATGCCTAGGATCATAAAACTTCATAGGTTCATTGATCATGACTCGCAGATGACCCCTATTGATTTTCAGGTCACTAGGTCAAAGGTCAAGGTGACTCAACGTAGAAAAATGGTTTCCGGATGATAACTCAAGAACACTACGCCTAGGATCATGAAACTTCATAGGTACATTGACCATGACTCGCAGATGATCCCTATTGAATTTCAGGTCACTAGGTCAAAGGTCAAGGTCATGGTGACTTTACACAGTTAAATGGTTTCCGGATGAAAACTCAAGAAAGCTTACGCCTAGGATCATGAAACTTCATAGGTACATTGATCATGACTTTCAGATGACCCCTAGTGATTTTCAGGTCACTAGGTCAAAGGTCAAGGTCACAGTACTAACAAATTATTCACACAATGGCTGCCACTACAACTGACAGCCCATATGGGGGGCATGCAGTTATACATACAGCCCTTGTTAACATTTAATAATTAGTTATAGAAAATATACAATTTTAGTCAGAATTGCTTTTGCTTTAGAGCTTGGATTGATGCAAAATGGTTATGTTTTAGGAAAGTAAATGATAAAATGTCATCAGTCTTTAGAGCTTGAATCATTCTCATATTCATTGCTTTTGTCTCTGATACTGCATCACAGTTGGTGGGGACAGTATTTAGCTGTTCAGCAAGGTAAGAGGCAGAAAACAACATTTTTAGATATTATGGGCAAAGACTGCAGCAATTTTAATATAGGGGAATGAAAACCCTGTTCTCGTTACATGCCTCAGCTTGAAAAAAGGAGTAAACGGACACATATTAGTGAAAAATAATTGTTACTTCGTAACAGTCTAAAGTGGCAATTAAAATGTATTTAAACAAGCTGCTGTTATTCATTTTAGGGGTTTGGTTTGATTATTAGTTGTATAACTTTGCACATAATTATATATCCTTCCTATGATTGATTTTTATAAATATATATTTTTATGCTCCCGAAGGTGGGAATATAGTAATAACATTGTCCGTCCGTCTGCTTGTCTGTCTGTTTGTCCTTCCGTCACACTTTTGCGTTTAGGCTTCAAAATATTATCATAAATTCTATGTCCCTTGAGATATAACCTGTTATTATTATACCCCCACAAACGAAGGGGGTGAACTTGTATATAGGTCTGTCGGTCGGTCGGTCGGCCCGCTCTCTGATTCAATTTTTTATCCGCTCTTCACCAAACTTGGTCAGATGTTGTATCTAGATGATGTCTAAGTCAAGTTCGAATATGGGTCATGCCGGGTCAACGACTAGGTTACGGGGTCACTTAAACATTGAGCATGGTGTCCGCTCTCTAATTCAAGTAGTTTTCATCTAGATGATGTCTAGTTATTGTGGTAGTGTTAGTTTTGTGATGTTGATGACATTTCTGCTGTTGATGATGATGGAGGAGGAATATGGAGAAATAAGGCTAGAAACTCTTGTTGATGTTTATTTTAAATTTGTTTTGTTATTATTCTGGTCATATTCTTTTTACTAGTAATTAAGGGAAAATTAGAAAGACATTTGAATGTCAGTTTTCCATTTTCAAAGCCATTTCATTCCATTTAAGATGAAACCACTTGCAAAAAGTACCCTTTAAACTGAGGTAATTGTTAGTTTAAATAATGCTTCTCTCAGAACTTAAAAGATCCTTTTATGGTATCATGTCTTTAATATTTTCATTTGATATTGCATTAAAATGAGCATTGTGCAACCAATTTATGTTTTATAGTTCAGTAATCTGTAGGTGGTGTTGAGGGTTATATATTTCAGATAGAAAAAACAACAACAGAATTTTAAGTTGGAAAGCATTTTGATTCATTTTGTTGTATTTAAGAGACTTTGCAATTGACACCAATGATTGAGCTTTGTAGGGTTGTCTTTGCAATTGACACCAATGATTGAGCTTTGTAGGGATGTTTCTAATTTTGAAATGTGAAGCAGAAAGACATGAATGACAATTAGATACAAAATCAAAACACAGGTTGCCATGGCGTAGTCCGCCTAGAGACACACAGTTGTAGCATTCTTTACATCTCCCAAGGACACCAAGGACTGATTCTAGTCCCCTGAAATGGACGCAAGAGCGTTTTAAATAAGCCTTTTAAAATACTTTTTGCTTATGAAATTAAAGTAATTTTCCCCGTATGATTCCATTATTTAAGGTCTGATCTAATAACTGTATATTGCATTATTCAAGTTCTGTGCTATTGGTATTTCGTACAAAGAATGCTTTTGTTTCTTAAGGATTACACCTGTACAGCCTGAAACAAAATCAATCAATATCAATGAGACGTTATATTATTTTCGGATAATAAATTAAATGAATTAAAAGTTAATTATTTTACTATAATAAAAATATTCATTAAAAATATATCTTATTTTCTGATCATTAAATAAATCAATAATAAGTAATAATTTTTTATGATTAAAATAAATCAATAAAAAGTAATATCATTTTATGATCGAATTACCTGAGAAAAATGCAGTGTAGCTTAGTTTTTGTATTTCACTTACCATCCCACCCAAGCTAATGCTATCAAACTGAAATATAATCTTATAAGTTTGTTTTATGTCTTTATAAATGTTCAATAGATTGTTGAAAATATGCCTGTACTCAGAATTGTCTTTAATGTACCACTTCTTTAAAACATAAGCGATCAATATGTTTCAATTATGGTCCTCTTCAAGTTTGAATATGACTATATTACCTTGATCTTATTGAATATTAACAATTTCCCCATGATGGCATACGATATACTGTCAAGCACTCGAATAGTTGAGCGCGCTGTCTTCTTACAGCTCTTGTTATAAAGAGTGTTTTAGTTGTCATAGAGCCATCTTGAAGCCATTTATGACTCAATCTTTATGAAACTTGTTATGATAGTGGAGCGCGCTGTCTTCTTACAGCTGTTGTTATAAAGAGTGTTTTAGTTGTCATAGTGCCGTCTTGAAGCCATTTATGACTCAATCTTTATGAAACTTGATTGCATAGAGCCGTCTTGAAGCCATTTATGACTCAATCTTTATGAAACTTGATTGCATAGAGCCGTCTTGAAGCCATTTAAGACTCAATCTTTATGAAACTTGATTGCATAGAGCCGTCTTGAAGCCATTTAAGACTCAATCTTTATGAAACTTTATTGCATAGAGCCGTCTTGAAGCCATTTAAGACTCAATCTTTATGAAACTTGATTGCAATGGTTTTGTCTTGATATTTACTAGGCTGAGTTCATATTTGGGTCACATGCATCCAAAAACTAATTCATTGTGTCAAATGTCAGAAAAAGCTTGTTACCACTCTAGAGGCCACATTTATGAATAAATTATGGTCATAATACTTATTATGCCCCCCTTCGAAGAAGAGGGGGTATATTGCTTTGCTCATGTCGGTCTGTCGGTCGGTCGGTCTGTCTGTCGGTCGGTCCGTCCACCAGGTGGTTGTCAGACGATAACTCAAGAACGCTTAGGCCTAGGATCATGAAACTTCATAGGTACATTGATCATGACTCACAGATGACCCCTATTGATTTTGATGTCACTAGGTCAAAGGTCAAGGTCACTGTGACCCGAAATAGTAAAATGGTTTCCGGATGATAATTCAAGAACGCTTATGCCTAGGATCATGAAACTTCATAGGTCGATTGATCATGACTAGCAGATGACCCCTATTGATTTTCAGGTCACTAGGTCAATGGTCAAGGTCACGGTGACCCGAAATAGTAAAATGGTTTCTGGATGATAACTCAAGAACGCTTATGCCTAGGATCATGAAACTTGATAGGTACATTGATCATGACTGGCAGATGACCCCCTATTGATTTTCAGGTCACTAGGTCAAAGGTCAAGGTCACAGTGACCCGAAATAGTAAAATGGTTTCCTGATGCTAACTCAGGAAAGCTTATGGCTAGGATCATGAAACTTCATAGGTACATTGATCATGACTCGCAGATGACCCCTATTGATTTTCAGGTCACTAGGTCAAAGGTCAAGGTCACAGTGACAAAAAACATATTTACAAAATGGCTGTCACTACAACTTAGAGCCCATATGGGGGGCATGCATGTTTTACAAACAGCCCTTGTTTTATAATAGTAAGCTGAATTTTAATCTCAATAACAAAACTTGATGTCCTTTGGCCACAATGTTATCTTGACAATATGAAGGCTTTGTTTAACCCATTTATGCCTAGTGGACTCTCCCATCCTGCTAATTTGGATCAATTTATTTCCAAAATTAGGGTTGTCTAGTAAATTTATTATGCTCCCCCAAAAATTTTGGGGGAAGGCATATAGTCGCCGCTTCGTCTGTCGGTGCGTGTGTCCATCTGTGCACAATTTTTGTCCGGGCTATTTCTCAGCAATTGATGACCGGAATTCAATTAAATTTTATTGGAAGCTTCACTACCAAGAGGAGATGTGCATATTATCAGCCGGTTCTGGTCGGATGATTTTTCACAGAGTTATGGCCCTTTGAAATTTTCTATAAACTGTACATATAGTGCAATTCTTGTCCCCCCAACTACTCCTGGAATTCAATGAAGCTTTATGGGAAGCTTAACTACCTTGAGGAGATGCGCATGTTATTTGTTGGTTCTGGTTAGATGATTTATTTAGAGAGTTATGGCCCTTTGAAATTTTTAAGTTGCTAAACCATCCATCGTATTATATTGTACAAAGGTTGCCCCTCAAGACGTTTCCTTTTATCTGAATATATAGTGAAATATCGTGACAAAAAAAAACTTTGGGGAGCATCACCCGTCTCAGACGGTTTTTTGTTTCCATATTTAGAATATTTATGCCCCCCTTCGAAGTAGAGGGGGTATATTGCTTTGCACATGTCGGTCGTTCTGTCGGTCGGTCGGTCCGTCCACCAGGTGGTTTCCGGATGATAACTCAAGAACGCTTAGGCCTAGGATCATGAAACTTCATAGGTAGATTGATAATGACTCACAGATGACCCCTATTGATTTTCAGGTCACTAGGTCAAAGGTCAAGGCCACGGTGACCCGAAATAGTAAAATGGTTTACGGATGATAACTCAAAACGCTTATGCCTAGGATCATGAAACTTCATAGGTACATTGATCATGACTCGCAGATGACCCCTATTGATTTTCAGGTTACTAGGTCAAAGGTCAAGGTCACGGTGACCCGAAATAGTAAAATGGTTACCGGACAATAACTCAAGAACGCTTATTCCTAGGATCGTGAAACTTGATAGGTAGATTGATCATGACTCGCAGTTGACCCCTATTGATTTTTAGGTCACTTTATCAAAGGTCAAGGTCACGGTGACCCGAAATAGTAAAATGGTTTCCGTATGATAACTCAAGAACGCTTATGCCTAGGATCATGAAACTTGATAGGTAGATTGATCAGGACTCGCAGATGACCACTATTGATTTTCAGGTCACTATGTCAAAGGTCAAGGTCACGGTGACCCAAAATAGTAAAATGATTTCCGGATGATAACTGAAGAATGCTTATGCCTAGGATCATGAAACTTGATAGGTAGATTGATCATGTCTCGCAGATGACCCCTATTGATTTTCAGGTGACTAAGTCAAAGGTCTAGGTCACGGTGACCCGAAATAGTAAAATGGTTTCCGGATGATAACTCAAGAACACTTATGGCTAGGATCATAAAACTTCATAGGTACATTGATCATGACTCGCAGATGACCCCTATTTATTATCAGGTCACTAGGTCAAAGGTCAAGGTCACAGTGACAAAAAACATTCACACAATGGCTGTCACTACAACAGAGAGACCATATGGGGGGCATGCATGTTTTACAAACAGCCCTTGTTCTTACAGAAATTCCTTTAAGCAAACAGCGCAAACCCTGATGAGATGCTGCTACATGCCGCGTCTGGGTCTACGCTGTTTGCCAAGGCCTTTTTTCTAGACGGTAGGCATAAATGGGTTAAATCTGGATCTGGAAGTGGGCTCAAAATCTAGTTCACAATTTCAATTCTTCAACAAGTGGTGTGTGTGTGAATACAGTCAAACCTGAATTCAGCGGTCATTCAAGGGAAATGATCAAAGTGACCGTTGTCAACAGGTGACCGTTGAATTCGGATCACAATTTTAAGATGGTTTGTCAGTTGTTAGTATTGCTACGTCCTTACCCCACCCAGTCGTTTGCATACAGTGTAAAACAAAGGCTCATTGCCGTTAACTAAGCATAATAACATTATTAACTTGTGTGTATATTGAATTATACAGAATAATATCTTAATATATATTGATTTAATTTCATATTGTTAAACTAAAGCAATGTTGTTTTCAACCCTGGTATAATTGTTTACTCATGCATCTCGTTCATTTAGTAAATAAAGCTTGTCACGTGCCGTTGACGTCACATCCGTACAAGTCTAAAAAGCCGATTCGCTGTCATAAACCGATAGTACGGTGTAATTGTACCGTTCTAAAAAGACGCAAAAGTTTGTTAAAATTTATTTGTACGCAAACATCACACAAAAGCATTTTTATTCAACAACCTCATACAAAATACAAACATTCATTCATTCTATATCCAAAAAAAACATAGCACATCATGCGCAAAGAAAAGATAACCTATCTCACAAAAAAACTTAAAAACACAGACAACCAATATCATTCACAACAAACAAAACAATTCACTCCACGCTAAAAAACTTGCTTATCTTCTTTTGAACACTAGCACACTTGACCCGGTGCGCAAAGAATTCGTCTTGGAATTTCATAATGGAGTCAAGCATCACCTGGTTGATTTTTGCCAAAGCAACGTTCTTTAGGTGATCAATAAACTGGCACGTTTCGCTGACGGAGCAGGATGGGGGAAGTGCAGAGTTTTCTTCTTCCTCATTGGTATCCGCATCCGGCTGTGTGGGTTTCAGTTCCTCTATAAGTTTGGTCGCAGGCCTCTCCCAGTCCGTGATGTTGGTCTCACAAATTGCAAGGTCCTTATCAACGGCAGTCAGATCCCTGATGTCTTCATCAAACAGATCCCACGAAACACGCAGGAATGCGTGCGGAATATCGTCTTCAGGGTCGTCCTGAATCTCTGTGTCTGCGGGCGAAGACAGCATTTGAACCGCTGATGATTTCTGGACTAAATCCGCACTTCCGGGAACACTTAACGATCGTTTCCTTTTTAATTTCCAACCAAGCTGCAGCAATCCAATAGATTGCCTCCAAGATTGTAATGTCACGAAGGATCTCGTGTCATATTTTTTGGACGCTTCAAACTCACATTTCCATTTGATTCATATTCCTCTATAATTTCTCGCTTACGCTTAAGCACACTCTGTACTTGCATACATCCAACACAGAAATCTATATCGTATTAAGCTGTGTTTTAATGAAGGAACAGGATTGTGCTTCATTCCTGTAGGCGTTGCATTGATTTCAGGGGCTTGAAAAGGAATATGCTTCATTCCTATCGGCCTTGTATTGATTTCAGAGGCTTGAACAGGATTATGCTTCACTCCTATAGGCCTTGTATTGATTTCAGTGGCTTGAACAGGATAAGGCTTCATTCATATAGGCCTTGTATTGAGTTCAGAGGCTCGAACAGGATTATGCTTCATTCCTATAGGCCTTGTATTGATTTCAGGGGCTTGAACAGGATAATGCTTCACTCCTATAGGTCTTGTATTGATTTCAGTGGCTTGAACAGAATAATGCATCATTCCTATAGGCCTTGTATTGATTTCAGTGGCTTGAACAGGATAATGCATCATTCCTATAGGCCTTGTATTGATTTCAGGGGTTGAACAGGATAATGCTTCATTCATATAGGCCTTGTATTGATTTCAGGAGTTGAACAGGATTATGCTTCATTCCTATAGGCCTTGTATTGATTTCAGGGGTTGAACAGGATTATGCATCATTCCTATAGGCCTTGTATTGATTTCAGGTGCTTGAACAGGATTAGGCATCATTCCTATAGGTGTTGTATTGATTTCAGGGGTTGAACAGGATTATGCATCATTCCTTTAGGCCTTGTATTGATTTCAGGTGCTTGAACAGGATTATGCATCATTCCTATAGGCCTTGTATTGATTTCAGGGGTTGAACAGGATAATGCTTCATTCCTATAGGCCTTGTATTGATTTCAGGAGTTGAACAGGATTATGCTTCATTCCTATAGGCCTTGTATTAATTTCAGGGGTTGAACAGGATTATGCATCATTCCTATAGGCCTTGTATTGATTTCAGTGGCTTGAACAGGAGTATGCTTCATTCCTATAGGCCTTGTAGTATTTCAGGGGCTTGAACAGGATTATGCTTCATTCCTTTAGGCCTTGTATTGATTTCAGGGGCTTGAACAGGATTATGCTTCATTCCTATAGGTGTGTCATTGATTTCAGGGGCGGTTAATAGATCTGATAAAGAAGAAGTCTACAAATCTGAAAAGGGTCACATTCCTGGTGTATGATGAGGCAGACAGAATGTTTGACATGGGCTTTGGTAAGAATCACTCCGCAGTAGAAATATACCTAGTATTACTAAAATGGTGTTAACATAAGCTGGTACCTTTCATTTGGAAAAAATATGTTGAAAATATGTGACATGTGACATTCTTGACTAATTTCTGGAATTATAATACCAATTGGCTATCTAAGATGCTGTTACTTCAACTGCAGATTATATAATTTCTGTTTTGCTAGAAATCTTAGGAATTACTATATCGATTTGATGAAACTTTCAATACAGATACTTTATAAAGTGGACCTGTGCTTTTTGCTAGGTGTTGCCACTCCAATTATTTTCAGAGCGTAAATAGAGATTTTTTTTAACCAAGAACATTTTCATTGCCATCAAAGGTCTACTGAAACTAAAACCGATTTCATTCAAATTTTTAACAGCTTATCTACATATACTGACTTCTTCTCTACTTGGTCAATTCATTTTAAACAGAAAGTTTTGTTCCATTTATCTTTAATAGAGAAACAGTCTTAATCGGAACATTTATAACAAATTAAAAAATGCCATCTAATCCCTAGGTACAAACAATGATGATCACAAACATGTATTAATGCTAGTTTCATTGAAATAACTTTAGTTAATCTGGTATGTCATTTTAAAGAGACTTTAAATGCATCAGCTTATTTTGAAATCCTAGGTTATTGTTTTCCAAAATTAAATTCAACTGTAAATTTGTTGCCCCATTTTTTTGTTCTCTTGCATATAATTCACCTATTTACAAAGTGTTTTGTATGGGAACGTCCGTAAGTTTTTACTAATTTTCTAGGGATTGGCATATTATATAAATGTGGAATTATTGTGTGGAAGACTTTTAACTTGATTGTAGTTACTTTTTTGCATAAGTATATTAAGTTAACTTTTTGAAAGACATTTAAAATTCATATATATAAATGTTTACTGAGTTTGTTTTTCTTTTTAGAGGCCCAAGTGCGTTCAATTGCAGATCATGTCAGACCTGACAGACAGAGTAAGTTTAATAACTGACAGGCAGAGTAAGTTTAATAGACCTGACAGACAGAGTAAGTTTAATAGACCTGACAGACAGAGTAAGTTTAATAGACCTGACAGACAGAGTAAGTTTAATAAACCTGACAGACAGAGTATGTTTAATAGACCTGACAGACAGACTAAGTTTAATAGACCTGACAGACAAGGTAAGTTTAATAGACCTGACAGACAGAGTAAGTTTAATAACTGACAGACAAAGTAAGTCTATTAACTGACAGACAGAGTAAGTTTAATAGACCTGACAGGCAGAGTAAGTTTAATAGACCTGACAGACAGAGTAAGTTTAATAGACCTGACAGGCAGAGTAAGTTTAATAACTGACAGACAGAGTAAGTTTAATAACTGACAGGCAGAGTAAGTTTAATAGACCTGACAGGCAGAGTAAGTTTAATAGACCTGACAGACAGAGTAAGTTTAATAGACCTGACAGACAGAGCAAGTTTAATGGACCTGGCAGACAGAGTAAATTTAATAGACCTGACAGACAGAGTTAGTTTAATAGACCTGAAGGACAGAGCAAGTTTAATAGACCTGACAGAGTAAGTTTAATAGACCTGACATACAGCGTAAGTTTAATAGACCTGACAGACAGGGTAAGTTTAATAGACCTGACAGGCAGAGTAAGTTTAATAACTGACAGACAGAGTAAGTTTAATAGACCTTACAGGCAGAGTAAGTTTAAAAGACCTGACAGATGGAGTAAGTTTAATAGACCTGACAGACAGAGTAAGTTTAATAACTGATAGGCAGTGTAAGTTTAATAGACCTGACAGGCAGAGTAAGTTTAATAACTGACAGGCAGAGTAAGTTTAATAACTGACAGGCAGAGTAAGTTTAATGAACCTGACAGGCAGAGTAAGCTTAATAGACCTGACAGGCAGAGTAAGTTTAATAACTGACAGGCAGAGTAAGTTTAATGAACCTGACTGGCAGAGTAAGTTTAATAGACCTGACAGACAGAGTAAGTTTAATAGACCTAACAGACAGAGCAAGTTTAATAGACCTGACAGACAGAGTAAGTTTAATAGACCTGACAGACAAAGTTAGTTTAATAGACCTGACAGACAGAGTAAGTTTAATGAACCTGACAGGCAGAGTAAGTTTAATAACTGACAGGCACAGTAAGTTTAATAACTGACAGGCAGAGTATGCTTAATGAACCTGACAGGCAGAGTAAGTTTAATGAACCTTACAGGCAGAGTACGTTTAATAACTGACAGACAGAGTAGGTTTAATGAACCTGACAGGCAGAGTAAGTTTAATAACTGACATGCAGAGAAAGTTTAATAGACCTAACAGGCATAGTAAGTTTAATAGACCTGACAGGCAGAGTAAGTTTAATGGACCTGACAGGCAGATTTATTTCAATTGCCCTGACAGACAGAGTAAGTTTAATAGACCTGACAGACAGAGTTAGTTTAATAACAAACAGGCAGAGTAAGTTTAATGAACCTGGCAGGCAGAGTAAGTTTATAGACCTGACAGGCAGAGAAAGTTTAATAGACCTGACAGGCACAGTAAGTTTAATAGACCTGACAGGCAGAGTAAGTTTAATAGACCTGACAGACAGAGTAAGTTTAATACTGTAGCCAGTGTGTTTATAATATGTGTTGCCTGCCACATGACAGTGTTTGATCTTGTAGTTTTCATATATCTTTATTCTTTTGGTAAAACATGATACCAATGACATGTTTATTGTTAATTAGTTCTGCAGATTAATTAGCCAAATATTTTGTAAAAAAACATCACAAGCAGATTAGCCTGACCTACTTGTTAAAGTGTGAAATATAAATAAGGTCTGAACTATTTGTGAATTGTCTTAAGAGGTTTCAAGGCTGCCTTAATAACTTCATAGTGAGATTGTGAAATGTGTAAAATAAAAATGAGGTGTACTCTGTGAAAAGGGAGTTTAATGCAAGAAACTTTTTTTACGGAAAAATATCATAAAAGTGGAAAATGTCACCCTGATTAGCCTGTTTGGACTACACAAGCTAATCTGGGACCACAATTTACACACATGCATTACACGGTTTACACCCCCTTTTCATATAGCACGGTCCAAATGTATCCACCATTTCAGCATTGCTGTTTAGTGCAACATTCAGGCGAAAAGTAGAGAAACTTGCTCGAGACATTCTGGCTGATCCCATTCGTGTTGTGCAGGGGGAGGCAGGAGTGGTAAGAGTTTGACATCAAAATAAACCTCGTTCTGGAAAAACTGGGCTTAATGCATGTGCATTAAGTGTCATCCCAGATTAGCCTGTGCAGTGTGCGCTGGCTTATAAATGATGGCACTTTACGCTTTTGTGGAATTTCTTGTTTAAAAGTAGTCTCTTCTAAACAAAAATCCAGTTTAGGCGGAAAGTGTTGTTCTTTGATTAGCCTGTGCGGACTGCATAGGCTAATTAATCTGGGACGGCACTCATGGATTAAGCCCAGTTTACCAAGAGCGCTGGTCGAATAAAGCCGGCCTCACAAAAGACTCGCCTTAAATGCACACTGTTTTGTCAGTGAGACAGAAAAATGACTAGTATAGCATGTTATAGCAGCTAGGCATACACATGTGTTATCATTATGAGATATTATTTATGAAATAGAAGCTGTATTATGAGACATTATTTATGTAATAGAAGCTGTATTATGAGACATTATTTATGTAATAGAAGCTGTGTTATGAGACATTATTTATGTAATAGAAGCTGTATTATGAGACATTATTTATGTAATAGAAGCTGTATTATGAGACATTATTTATGTAATAGAAGCTGTATTATGAGACATTATTTATGTAATAGAAGCTGTTTTATGAGACAATTATTATGTAATAGAAGCTGTATTATGAGACATTATTTATGTAATAGAAGCTGTGTTATGAGACATTATTTATGTAATAGAAGCTGTATTATGAGACATTATTTATGTAATAGAAGCTGTATTATGAGACATTATTTATGTAATAGAAGCTGTATTATGAGACATTATTTATGTAATAGAAGCTGTGTTATGAGACATTATTTATGTAATAGAAGCTGTATTATGATACATTATTTATGTAGTTGAAGCTGTATTATGAGACATTATTTATGTAATAGAAGCTGTGTTATGAGACATTATTTATGTAATAGAAGCTGTGTTATGAGACATTATTTATGTAATAGAAGCTGTATTATGAGACAATTATTATGTAATAGAAGCTGTATTATGAGGCATTATTTATGTAATAGAAGCTGTATTATGAGACATTATTTATGTAATAGAAGCTGTATTATGAGACATTATTTATGTAATAGAAGCTGTATTATGAGACAATTATTATGTAATAGAAGCTGTATTATGAGGCATTATTTATGTAATAGAAGCTGTATTATGAGACATTATTTATGTAATAGAAGCTGTATTATGAGACATTATTTATGTAATAGAAGCTGTATTATGAGACATTATTTATGTAATAGAAGCTGTATTATGAGACAATTATTATGTAATAGAAGCTGTATTATGAGACATTATTTATGTAATAGAAGCTGTATTATGAGACATTATTTATGTAATAGAAGCTGTGTTATGAGACATTATTTATGTAATAGAAGTTGTATTATGAGACATTATTTATGTAATAGAAGCTGTATTATGAGACATTATTTATGTAATAGAAGCTGTATTATGAGACATTATTTATGTAATAGAAGCTGTATTATGAGACATTATTTATGTAATAGAAGCTGTATTATGAGACAATTATTATGTAATAGAAGCTGTATTATGAGGCATTATTTTTGTAATAGAAGCTGTATTATGAGACATTATTTTAAGTGATATCAAATAAGTATGTTATGAATGAATTCCAAAAAAAAATGTATGTGTCTGTAAAAGATACACATGGGAGAAAAGGGGTTGAGATGTGTTACCATAAAAGAGACCGGCCAGCTAGTAAGATGGTAGAGTAGTGTACTTCAAATCTGAGGTTTGAAGGTATGATCCCTGGCCCATTCACATAATTTGTGAGGGGAATGGTCATGTAAATGCCTTCTATGACCATTCTTCCCCTACCTCAGATTCAAGTAGTCCAGTTGTCAGGGCTTTTTTTCTTCTGTGAGAATTGCTGTTTTTCACAATTTTGGTAAATTTGCGACTCAAATTTTCTAGAAGTTCGCAACTCAAATTTTCACAATTTTAAGAAGTTTGCGACTCAAATTGTAACAATTTCACGATTTCAAACAGTTTGCGACTCATATTTTTCACAAAATGGGGGGGGGGGCAAGGCCACTTTAAAAAAAACAGGAAAAAAAGCTCTGGTTGTCAGTTACTGGCATAAGTATGGCAACTTTGTACTGGCAAACCTGTTACTCCAGGAAAGTGTTTGTAGGTTAACTGACCAGCAAAGTGTTTGTAGGTTAACTGACCAGGAAAGTGTTTGTAGGTTAACTGACCAGGAAAGTGTTTGTAGGTTAACTGACCAGGAAAGTGTTTGTAGGTTAACTGACCAGGAAAATGTTTGTAGGTTAACTGACCAGGAAAGTGTCTGTAGGTTAACTGACCACCATGATATGACTGAAATACTGTTGAAAACAGCAAAAAATCAAAGTGAAACTAATACAAAAAGAGACAATCATTTAATATCAGCACTTAAGTAATTTTTAATTAACTATATTTCAAATCAGCTCTTTAGATATTTATGTTTTACAAAGGCTATCAGGCATTGCAATCTTTACTATGCTTCAATATTGATATAAAGACAATTAATTTCTGTAAATGCTTCTTTATTTAAACCAGGCTTATTGTCAACCATTTTCATTGTTGCAACATTCTAAATTTATATTCAATATTGTGTACAACACCCCACAGGCTAATGAAGATGTGACTCAGATGGTAGAGGTGTTACCGCCAGGGCCTGCCAAATGGACATGGCTTGTGAAGCGTCTCGTTGAAATGACAACTTGTAAGTCAGTGTTTATTTTTCCGTCAATTTCCTTTCAAAAAGATCTGTTTTAACCCTATCCCCCACAAGATGCAAAGTGAAAATGGCTTTTGCAAACAGCATAAAACCAGGTTTAATGCTGTTTGCTGCTCATCAGTATCTAAGGGTTGGAAATGAAGCCTGAACAACCTAAATCTAGTAAGAAAGGTTTTTAATTAAATGTAACTTGCTAATGGACCACAAATGCGTGAAAAAAGTATCAAAGTGGTAAAAGGTTAAGAGTGCTGTCATTAGTATTTTGTAGAGCAAATTTTTACTGTCATGAACATGGCATTTCAGTAAACCATTTCTTTGCCCCTACTTTAGAGGGGGGGGGGGGGGCATTAAGATTGTCCTCTGTATGTACATCTTGTTGTCTCATGAAGAATAAGTGATAGTTAGAACAAACTTTATAATGACCATTACCTGGATTAGTGTGTGAACTGGAAAGTGGGGTATTTTCACGGTGTTTTTAGCTACATTTTGTGACAAACAATTGAATATGGGGCAACTGTACGCTAAAAATACCTAGTTTTTAGTTCATCTAAACACAACATGCCAATTGTTAGTTTTTGTGATCCCCTTTGTACTTGGGTTGTCTTGCAGGGTCAATATTTGCTCTGTGAACACTCTTGAGGCTGCATGTATTATTAGTTACACTGTTAGTAACTGATGGGATATACACCGTGTTACAATTGTATCTCAACCCATCACTCGATTAGTCGGGCTGTATGGAAATTACTCAGGGTGTTTGGAAACTACTCCATGGGCACGTGACCCCTCTAAGCCAATCGGATTAGGTCATTTTTGTAGGAGGTAAGATATTCCCCAATCTTCATGAAACTTGGACAGAATAATGGTATAGTATTATATGGGCCAAATTCAAATTGGGTTCATGTGGGGTCAAATACTAGGTCTCAAGGTCAAATTTAAGAAAAAGCTTGTGAACTCTATTTGCCACAGTTATAACCTAATCTTAATGGCACTTGGTGAGAACATTTGTGTAAATGATATCTCGTCAAAACTGGGACAGCAGGGGTCAAAAACAAAGTCCTAAGGTCAAATCAAGAAAATAAGCTTCTGAACACTCTAGAACACTTAATTACTATTTAAGGTCATAGCATAAATTCTGTGGTTTAAACAAAATAAGTATTTAGAATTTTGATATTTAACCCAATAATATTGTACGTGTATACATTTTTTCAGTGGGCAGTGTGCTAATATTTGTGACCCGTAAGGCAAACTCGGAAGAACTGGCAGCCAATCTCAGGAGTAGAGACTTCAAAGGTTTGTTGAGTCCCGCTCTTGGAAAACTGGGTTTAATGCATGTGCATAAAGTGTTGTCCCAGATTAGCTTGTGCATTCATCTTAAATTGGGACGACACTTTACGCTTGAATTGGATTTTTGAAAATAAGAGACTTCCTTTATAGGATGAATACCACCAAAGTTACCTTATATAAAAGATATTCTGGTATTTTTCTTTATGAAAAAGGTGTTTAAATTAAGATATAATGGAGACACAATGAGGGGATAAATAATGCAAGTCTTTACATGTGTACAGTGTACAGGACATATTATTTTCAACTTTGGCGGTACAAGACTGATAGGTATGAAAAATACAAATTTAAATTACGGTCTGCCCATTTTATTTTTTCTCAACTCACTATAAAAATCACCATAAACCCACTAATTGCTGATGACATGTACTGTACTTTACCATGTATTAAGCACAACCATGAATAACAGGCTACCGATTGTTTAATGCCAAAGTGGAGAAAAACAGTTTTATAATACATAGAGAAAACTGGCGTAATTAGACTTCATATTGGCTGCCATTTTATAATTGCGCATTCGGTTGATCACATGACTGAAATGTTGATCAGTGTCACTGAAGTATGGTAAACAATGATTACTGGGATGCGGTCCAATCTTTTTTTTATGCCCCCGGTAGGGTGGCATAAAGCAGTTGAACTGTCCGTCAGTCAGTATGTCAGTCTGTCTGTCCATCCAAAAAAACTTTAACGTTGGCCATAACTTTTTAAGTATTGAAGATAGCACCTTGATATTTGGCATGCATGTGTATCTCATGGAGCTGCACATTTTGATTGGTAAAATTTCAAGGTTTACATTATCCTTCAAGGTTTAGGGTCGAAAAAACAAAGTCAAGGGAAGTAATAAGCTTTAAATGGACATAGTTATCTGACCTGCCCACGTATATATTTTTGTTAAATAAATCAAAGCGGCGCAGAAGGCGGCATTGTGTTTCTGACAAACACATTGTGGTAAAAGGTCAAGGTCATCCGTTACGGTCTACGGTAAAAAATTTAAGGGAAGTAATAAGCTTTAAAAAGGGAGAAAATTATTCAATATTGAACATAGCCACTTTATATATTTGGCATGCATGTGTATCTCATGGCGCTGCACATTTTGAGTGGTGAATCTACAGCCACTGTAGTGGCTTTTAATTATTTGCTACTAAAAATAGAGATTTGTTACAGACAATTTTTTTCAAGGGAAGTAATTTATACAATTATAACTATCATATTATATATTTCCTTACCAATAATTGAAGTTCTTTTCACAGTTACTGTACAGATTTATTATTTTGATTATTTATAACCCAAATGATTGATTTTTCAAAGTTGTTTTTTAAATGATATAATTATAATTTCTTTGATGTTCATTACATACCTGTGGACTTATGTCCATAGATACATGATCAACTGGCTATGATCTCTTTTAAACCACAGGCATTGGTTGTCAGTGATGTCTGACATGGTCATAATTGACTGTGAGACCCCCCCCCCCCCCCCCCCCGGTTGGATTGGACAAAATTCAAGAGAAGTAATGAGATGATTTCTTTATCTGCCAAATGATAAATAGACATTTTATTTCAATGCGGCGCAGTAGGGGGCATTGTGTTTCTGACAAACACATCTCTTGTTTAGTTCTAAAGTCACTGTAAAAATCAACAAAATCCCCCTAATTGTTTATGATTTGTATACAATTAGGCCTCGTTCTTGGAAAACTGGGCTTACTGAATGTGTGTAAAAAGTGATGTCCCAGATTAGCCTGTGCAGTAAGCAGAAAGCACAGGCTAATCTGGACGACTTTTTCTGTCGACAATGAATTTTCGTTTGGAAAATACTTCCTTCAAACAAAAAAATTCATAACAGCATACTGCACAGACTAATCTTGGATGACACTGTATGCAAATGAATTAAACCCAGTTTTTCCAGATCGAGGCACAATGATTTCATTGCTGTTGTTGAACGGAGACAGATGGAGAGAAATGAAATGATCCACTCAATCAAGAAGATGGTGGTCCCCATATCCTGGGAGAATGGGGTTTAATGCATGTGCATAAAGTGTTGTCCCTGAGTTGCATGTGCAGTCAGCACAGGCTAATCAAGGACGACACTTTACTCTATGAATAGATTTTTGTTTAGAAGAAAAAACAATAAAATCAGAAAATGCTGTCCCTGTTTACTGCAGTCAGCACATACTAATCTGGGCCGACACTTTGCGCACATACATTAAACTCTGATTTCCCAGAGCTAGGCTGATTTTAATACAATTCCAGCATGTTTCTATTTCAGTTCTGTTGTTACACGGAGACATGAGCCAGATGGAGAGAAATGAAGTGATCCACTCATTCAAGAAGAAGGAGGTCCCCATACTTGTGGCAACTGACGTGGCTGGTCAGTGAATCAATGTGTTTATGGCCTAGAGAATCTGTGTGTCTATGACCTAGAGAAACCATGTGTCTATGGCCCAGAGAATCCGTTTGTCCATGGCACGGATAATTCATGTGTCTATGGCCCAGAGAATCCATATGTCTATGGCCCAGATAAGTGATATGTCTATGGCACTGAGAACCCATATGTTTATGGCCCAGAGAATTCATGTGTCTATGGCCCAGAGAATCGATGTGTCAATGGCCTAGAGAATCCATGTGTCTATGGCCCAGATAATTCATGTCTATGGCCCAGAGAATCCATGTATCTATGGCCTAGAGAATCGATGTGTCAATGGCCTAGATAATCCATGTGTCTATGGCCCAGATAATTCATGTCTATGGCCCAGAGAATCCATGTATCTATGGCCTAGAGAATCGATGTGTCAATGGCCCAGAGAATCCATGTGTCTATGGCCTAGAGAATCGATGTTTAAATGGCCCAGAGAATCAATGTGTCTGTGGCCCAGAGAATCGATGTGTCAATGGCCCAGAAATTCATGTCTATGGCCCAGAGGATCCATGTGTCTATGGCCTAGAGAATCGATGTATTAATGGCCCAGAGAATCCATGTGTCTATGGCCCAGATAATCGGTGTGTCAATGGCCCAGAGAATCCATGTGTCTATGGCCCAGACAATTCATGTCTATGGCCCAGAAAATCAATGTTTCTATGGCCCAGAGAATCCATGTGTCAATGGCCCAGAGAATCCATTTGTCTATGGCCCATAGAAACAATTAAAAACTTACCCACAAAATAGCATTATAAACTGATTAGAAAACTTTGAAAGATAAGAGTTCTATCATGCTTCATTGTAAAATTCACGAATCCTGTAGCAATCTTCATGAAAATCTCATCATTCAAATATTGGTAAATTTCAACATTCCCCTGAAATGTCAAGTAAATTCTTTATAGCTTATGCGTTTTGGTGCTAAAAGGTAAATCAAGCATATCATTTCTGGCAAAATAATAAACCACTTGATAATCAAGCAAAGAAATTTGTGCAAAACAATAAACCACTGGTGTGTGTATGTGTGAAGGTAACAAAACAATTTTGCACAAAGAAATTGATAAGTGGATGTGGAAGCTGGTTAAAGTCTTCTTGATCATGAAAATACAGACAGAAAGTTATGTGCTGGGCAATAAAATACTTCCAAAACCAGAACATAAGGCTTAATGAATATGATTTTCTATATTTGACACAAACCAGGTCTTGTGGAACAGCTGACTGCAAAAGCAAACCGATATCCTTCATATTTGCTTTAAAAAAAAATTACCACCATCTCGCTGTGTTTTTGCACTTGTATATAATAGAAGATGACCATTTCAGCTAGAGGTCTTGACATTCCTTCAATTAAGACGGTTGTGAATTACGACGTGGCGAGAGACATCGATACGCACACACACAGAGTTGGCAGAACGGGGCGCGCAGGTGGGTACCACAAGTTGACCATTTCTCACTCACAAGCAAAGTGCAAATAGCTACATGCAACCAGCATAAAACCAGAACAGCCTGCGATAAACTGACCAGCTGTTCAGATTGTATGCTGTTTGCTTCTCATTAGTTTATGAAGGTTGTAAATGAAGCCTTTAAAACTTGAATCTAGTTAGAAAAAATGTTCATTTTATTTGATTTTAGATAGAACTACAAAGGTGTCAAAGTGTGTATCTAAGTGTAAACTTGTTATAAACCCTGTTGTTCCAGAGCAAGGTTCATATACATATAATTTCAGTGTGTTTCTTTTTTCAGGTGAGAAGGGGTTTGCCTTCACGCTAGTTACAGAGAAGGATCGAGAGTTTGCAGGTGCCCTTGTGCGTAACTTAGAGGCGGCAAACCAACACGTCCCTCAGCCATTATTAGATCTGGCTATGCAGGTACACACAAACCCATCGCTAAATGATAAAATGATTCAGTTGTCTCTATATGCCCCTCGGTCATTACTAGATCTGGCTATGCATGTACACACAAACCCATTGCTAAATGATAAAGTTGTCTCAATATGCCCCTCGGCCATTACTAGATATGGCTATGCAGGTAAATACAAACCCATCCCTAAATGATAAAATGATATAGTTGTCTCTATATGCCCCTCAGCCATTACTAGATCTGGCTATGCAGGTACACACATACCCAGAATTAAATGATAAAATGATAAAGTTGTCTGTATACGCCCCTCAGCCATTACTAGATCTGGCTATGCATGTACACACAAACCCATCGCTAAATGATAAAATGATTAAGTTGTCTCTATATGCCCCTCAGTCATTACTAGATCTGGCTATGCATGTACAAACAAACCCATTGCTAAATGATAAAATGATAAAGTTGTCTCAATATGCCCCTCAGCCATTACTAGATCTGGCTATGCATGTACACACAAACCCATCGCTAAATGATAAAATGATAAAGTTGTCTCTATATGCCCCTCAGCCATTACTAGATCTGGCTATGCATGTACACACAAACCCATCGCTAAATGATAAAATGATAAAGTTGTCTCTATATGCCCCTCAGCCATTACTAGATCTGGCTATGCAGGTACACACATACCCAGAATTAAATGATAAAATGATATAGTTGTCTCTATACGCCCCCCAGCCATTACTAGATCTGGCTATGCATGTACACACAAACCCATCGCTAAATGATAAAATGATAAAGTTGTCTCTATATGCCCCTAAGCCATTACTAGATCTGGCTATGCAGGTACACACAAACCCATTGCTAAATGATAAAATGATAAAGTTGTCTCAATATGCCCCTCAGCCATTACTAGATCTGGCTATGCATGTACACACAAACCCATTGCTAAATGATAAAATGATAAAGTTGTCTCTATATGCCCCTCAGCCATTACTAGATCTGGCTATGCATGTACATACAAACCCATCGCTAAATGATAAAATTGTCTCTATATGCCACATACAAGTTGACATAACTCAAAATGTACAAGATGATACGATCTCAAATGATGACAGGATTATGTAAAACCCTAATTTTATGCGGAGGTCAAATGTGAGACGATTTTAACTAAATAATGGATTACACTTAATACTACAATCAGTTGAACAATAAATCTTTCCCACTCAGAAGCAAAGTGAAAATTCTATGTGCAAACAGCATAAAACCAGAATAGCCTGCGAGTAACTCACAGTCTGTCCAGGGAACAGGGCATTTTATGGCTATAATAAAACCTTGTTAACACTCTAGAGGCCACATTTATTGTCTGATCTTCATGAAACTTGGGCAGAATATTTGTCTCAATGATATCTTTGGTGAGTTGTTAAGTGGTTGTGGTTGGTTGGAAAACATTGCCGCCAGGGGGTGTGGCATTTTTCCTTATATGGCTATAGTAAAACCTTGTTAACACTCTAGAAAACAGATTTATTGTCCAATCTTCATGAAACATGGTCAGAAAATTTGTTCAAATTGTATATTCGATGAGTTCGAAAATGGTTCCCGTTTGTTGAAAAACATGGCCACTAGGGGGTGGGGCCTTTTAACTAATATGGCTATAGTAAAACCTTGTTAACACTCTAAAGACACATTTAAAGTCCTGTCTTTATTGAACTGGATCAGAACATTCTTTGTAATGATATCTTTGATTAGGTCAAAAATGGTTGGGTCTGTTGAAAAGCATGGCCTCCAGGGGGCGGGGCATTTTCCCTTACAGACATTCCCAATAGTATTTAAAGTCCACAGCACATCCGCTCCTGTAGACTAAGATAACTTGCAGGACCTGACTGGATTCATAGGACTTAATCATCAACGTACAAATGTCCCATTTGTTACATTTGCAAAGAACCAATTGGCACTAAGGGCCAGAAGTATTTTTTATACATGGGGATATCTACAGGGTTAAAAGTTTTCACATCTCTTTTCAAAATGAAAAATAGGTGTCACCAGTGATTAATTTATGAAAATAAAGCACATTATTTCCAATTTCCAATCAAAGAATCCATTTGTTAACTATCAACTTCAGTGTCCATGGTTCCGGAAGACTCGTGTTCAGCAGAGCAAGGGCAAGCGACTAATGGCCGTGCCTGGAGGATCTCTAGGGCAGAAAGAACGCCCAGGCCTTGGGGCCGAGACTGTAAGGTCTTCATTCTTCACTTTGGGAAAATGGGCCTTAATGCATGTGCACAGGCTTTTGAGGGACGACACTTTCTGATTTAAAGCAATTTTTGTTTTAAAGGAAGTACAGTATAATCGGAAAGTGTCGTTCCTGAAGACATTTTACACACATGCATTAAGCCCTGTTTACCCAGATCAAGGCTCTATATATTGTGTACTTGGTCTTGCGGTTCAGTTGTTCTGCTGCTTGTATTTGGCTGGTGAAATGTGTTGCCTTACATGTCTGTTTTCAACATACTTGTATGATGCTGGCTCCATGCCCTAACTGTAATTACGTGTACATATGTACATAATATTCTACTAGTTTATATGTTTATATTTTTTATATTGTTGCCATTTACAGCATATTAAATTTTGCTAACTGGGTAAATATTAAACGATCATATTGCTTTTTTTTAAACTTTACCTGACCTCATATGAAAGAATGGTGCAAAAACATTGTTAGCTAAAACAAAAACAAAAAAGTAAAAACGTATATTTCAGAGCACAAGGGTGCAAGACTCCACAAGTTTCTCATCCTATCGAGCAGGGTCAGCACTGGGAGGGAGAGGACCACAGTCAGACAGAATGGCTGCAATGAAAACTGCCTTTTCTGTAAGTTGGGACCAATCAGGTTGTTGTTTTATGTTTCATTAAAGATAATGACCAATCAGAGTACTTGCTTCATAATGAGAGATCATGAGCAGCGGGTGGCTTGTTTCATGTGAAATAATGATCAATCAGTGAACTTGTTTCGTAATGAAAGATCATGGACAACCATTTGGCTTTTTTAATGAGAGATGATGACCAATCAGAGTACTTGTTGTATAGTGATAGATTAAGACCAACCAGGTGGCTTGTTTCATGAGAGATGATGACCAATCAGGTTGCTTGTTTCATAATCAGAGAACAAGATCAATCAGGTTGTTTGTTTCTTGAGAGATTATGCCCAACCAGGTGGCTTGTTTCATGAGAGATGATGACCAACCAGGTTGCTTGATTCATAATCAGGGGTCTAGACCAACCAGGTGACTTGTTTCATGAAAGATTATGACCAATCAGGTTACTTGTTGCAGAATGAGAGATCAAGACCAGTTAAGTAGCTTGTTTCATGAGATATTATGACTAATCAGGTTACTTGTTACATAGTGAAAGGTCATTACTAACCAGGTTGCTTGTTTCATGAGAGATCATTACCAATTATGGACTTTGTTTCATAGTGAAAGATCATTACTAACCAGGTTGCTTGTTTCATGAGAGATTAATACCAATTAGGGACTTTGTTTCATTGTGAAAGATCATTACTAACCAGGTTACGTATTTCGTTAGAGATTATGACCAATCAGAAAACTCGTTTTATAATGAGATATTTATTAAGACCAATTATGAGGCTTGTTTCATGAGTGAGGGTGACCAGTCAGGGAAGTTGTTTCAAAGTGAGAGATAATGATCTTCAGGTTGCTTGTTTTATGAGAGATAATGTTCAATCAGCGAACTTGTTTCATAGAGAGAGATAAAGACCAACCAGGTGGCTTGTTTCATAGTGAGAGATCAAGACCAATCAGGTTGCTCGTTTTATGAGAGATTATGACCAGTAAGGGAACTTGTTTCATGGGAAGAGATCACAACCTTTTATTTAAAGAGAGATTATGACCAACCTGGTAGGTTGCTTCTTCTTGAGACTTGATTAAATTCCAAAATGTCTTCAAGTTTTGGATAGTAATTATCTGGCTCCATGAACGATGATGATAATTTAGGGAGGTTGTTTAAGTAGAAAGGGATAACTATGATATTATGTGTGCAATCTAAAACAAGCTTTTTTTGTAAAGCTGGATAAATCAAGTTTCTTGCATGAGAGATTTTGACCTATCAGATTGAGTTCTTTCTCAGAAACGAATGAATAAGACGAAAAGTCTGTTAAAGGCGTGTAATTTGGCACATAATTGTACTGCATAAAACACCTTGTTTTTTTTATGCCTGCATGCTTTTGTTTGTTATTCTAACCAGTGAAAATATAAACTTTGTCACAATGAACACAATATTTCTTTTGATTTAAAACTTTTAAGTATGTTTACACCCCGGCAGAAGAGTGGGTATATTGTAGTCTTTATGTGACTTGGTCTGCCCATCAGCCTGTCTGCACAAAAAGTTTTAAGTTTGTTGAGCGAACTATTACAGCATTTCTCCAATAATTAAATTGAAACTTCATATATGCCATCACTATGAAGCTGCAATATACAAGACTATTTTTATCCTAAGTGGTCCCCACTAAGTTATGTGCCCTTGAACCCAGCCATTTTTATTGCAGTAGCAAATAAAGTTCTAAGTTTGTGATGCAAGTTTCTTCCATATTCCTACATCAATTAGAATGAATCTTCAAAAATGTACTCCTTTAGTGTCTTGCAGTGTACATGTGCAATTCACTTTTTTCAACCCCAATGACCCACATATTCCTGAATTATTTGCCCTTGAACATAGATGAGAACACTGTTAAGAGGTACAAGTCAAATGTGTGAGAAAGCTCTTGTTTACATTTGCAATATTCCAGCACAGTGTGTGATACATAGGGCTTTATCTCAATGATCTCCATATATATTTCTATACTTATAGATTAAACATTCAGTAACCTCACTCTAAGAAAATGGGGCTTAAGGTGTCTCCAAGATAAGCCTGTGAAGTTTGCACATGTTAACCCTTTGCATGCTGGGAAATTTGTCGTCTGCTAAAATGTCGTCTGCTGAATTTCTATAATAAGCATTTTCTTCGATTTTTTTCAAAGAATATTATCAGAATAGCAAACAGTTTGGATCCTGATGAGACGCCACGTTCTGTGGCATCTCATCTGGATCCAAACTGTTTGCAAAGGCCTTCAAAATTTGGTTCCCGCACTGAAAGGGTTAATCAGGGATGACACTGTCAGCCTTAACTGGAATTTCGCTAAGGAGGGACTTAATGAAAAAAAAAATAATAAAAAAAGAAATTGTCGCACCTTACACACGATCACTAAGCCCAGTTTTCCCAGATCAAGGGACAAATATATTTCATCAATATTGTGATGATTTCAGGCCCAGTACAAGACAAACTTTATAGCGGCTACCGACTCTGCCCCTAAATCCATCCCGATCGGAATTCATGAGCCAGAGAACCCTGATTCACACCATGATGCAAAACGAAGAAAAAAGTCGCGCTGGGATTAAAAGATTTTTGTATATCATTGACACTACTTTGCTGTCTGAGTTATTCTGAGCATAAAGCATTCTTAGGTGTAGTACCTCTTCTCAGCTGTATTTCCCCCTGTTCAATGGAAACTGTTATGTTCTTGTATTTAACTTTGGGGAATGTGTTTGAAAAAGAGTTTTTTTAATATCTTGGAGTGGGATGCGGAATATACTAAGATAGCTGTAGGATTGTAAAAATTCATTCATAAATTAGCATTGTATACTTAATTTAAAAAATTGTTAATGTGTTAGTTAAATAATGTTGTTCATTGCAAATAGTTGATGATACAGAGAATTTCACTCCCAAGTTTGTGTTCTGTAATTTGTACCTCTGTAAACATTTCAAATGTCAGTTTATTCGGAATTGTTGAGACCTCATGCGAGTCTTTTTGAGCAATGTTAAATCAATGAAGTTAAACTTTGCAAACATCTCAACAGATCATTCCTCAACCTTGTTATCACTGATATAGGAAAAATTGATCACTGATAACTTATCATTCATTGTATGTCATGAGTAATCCATAGTGGAAGCATCTATTTTGTTCACATTTCAGTTCTTGTTTACACGTTATATGTGTATGGTATGAACTGTTAACCATTTGGAAACCACCACTTGTAAAATGCCTCATAAATAAGGGTTCATACTCAAACGAGCTCCTTTGGGAATACCTAGGCATTTCAGTAAATCATGCATTGGTGAGCAATTTTATGAATAGTTACTTTTGCATTAAAATGTTTTCAATGTTTGAAACTATAATAGTTGGATTAAAGAGTACTATTTTACATTTTATTTTTGCATATAGAAAAACTTTGATGATTTTGAAAAGAACATTTTATCTTAATTTCTGTTTGGAGCCTTGTTCATATGAACCCATCGTTTATGTTTAATTGTATGTGTATGAAAGTCACTTTGACTTCCTTGATACTTAAAGGTAAAAAAAGTACAAATGTAGTAAAGTGTTCTCAAGTTCTGTACATCTTTTATGTCAATTGGTTAAAACACCCATATTTTGGAAATGCCAGATTCAAGCTGGCTTCAGGAGGAAAAGACTTTGTCCAAAGCATAACTCTGTCCACCACAGATGAATTTGTATACAACTCGGCAAAAGTGATTACCTTGAGTAGAAGAATTGTCCCTTGCATGAATCAGGCCTCAAAGGTCATGGTCATCTGTAAAGGTCAAATGTAATTTTTACCAGGGCACCTTGTCTTGAACATTGCCTATGGGCTGGTTTTGCAGCTGTGAATAGCATTTTGGGCCAGGTTCTCAAAAACGATTTAAGCTGGAAAGTCATAGGTCATGGTCATCCATAATGGTCAAATGTCGTTTTAACCAGGGCTAGTTGTCTGCAACATTACAGAGGCCCATTGGCTGGTATTGCAGCTGGGATTATCATGTTGGGCCAGTTTCTGGCACAAGATTTATGCTGGAAAGTCAAAGGTCAAGCTCACAATTCAAGGTTAAATGATGGTATATGTTTATGCATACTGTTTGTTTATGCATTTAGGTATCAGTTGTTTGCTGTATGATTAAAGCAAAATGTTACTAGTTCATGTATGTTTTATCTTGAACATTGTTTTTTTCAATGTCATTCATCTAAATAAAACATAAACTGTGTGTTTTAGTACATTGAATGTGCTGTAAATGTTCTTAGATGTGTATAGATTTAATTGGGAAGTTACTGCAGATGTAATAATTGTGGTAATAAAATGTAAAAGTTTTTATATGTTGATATTCAGCACTTTGCTGTGACAGATTTATGCATTATGTGCCTGATATGTAAATATCCATGCATTATGTCTCTGACAATTAAAGATCTGTACATTCTGTGTCTGATATGTACAGATCATGAATCATGTGTCTGATATGAACAGATCCATGCATTATGTGTTGCATATGTACAGATCTATACATTATGTATCTGATATGTATAGATCTATGCATTACGTGTCTGATATGTACAGATCAATACATTATGTGTCTGATATGTACAGATCCATGCATTATGTGTCTGATATGTACAGATCAATGCATTATGTGTCTGATATGTACAGATCAATGCATTATGTGTTAGATATGTACAGATCAATGCATTATGTGTCTGATATGTACAGATCCATGCATTATGTGTTAGATATGTACAGATCTATGCATTATGTGTTAGATATGTACAGATCAATGCATTATGTGTCTGATATGTACAGCTCAATGCATTATGTGTCTGATATGTACAGATCAATGCATTATATGTCTGATATGTACAGATCAATGCATTATATGTCCGATATGTACAGATCCATGCATTATCATATCTGATATATACAGATATGTACAGTATGTGTCTGATATGTACAGATCTATGCATTATGTGTTTGATATTTACAGATCAATGCATTATGTGTTTTATATGTACAGATCTATGCATTATGTGTCTGATATGTACATTGATATACATTTTGTGTTGCATATGTACAGAGCTATGCATTATGTATCTGATATGTACAGATCCATACATTATGTGTCTGATATGTATAGATCCATGCATTATGTATCTGATATGTACAGATCCATACATTATGTGTCTGATATGTACAGATCTATGTGAAAATACGAAAATATGATTATAAAGTGGCTTACCAAGTGAAAATACAAGTTACTCCCTAGCGAAAATTATCAAAACGACGCCATGTTGTAAGTCAGTTCCAACTAAAATCACTTAAACATAGTCAGCTCCCGTATACAAATTCCCACTCTGTATTAGTGTTTGACCAATATGGTCTAGTTACTTTTCTTGTGTCTTTCCGTGAATTTGCTTTCTTCTGGGTTATTTCGGTGTGTTTAGGGTTAATGTTGTATAATTGACCAAAGGCCTTGAATAAAATGGTTAAGAACTGAAGGTCATTCTATTAGGTTTTAGGCCTCCAATAAACTTCATTTTCGTTACCTCTGACGGTCAACGAGTATGTGCGAAAAACTACGATAATTTGGTCAAATACTTCTTATATTCACCAATTTGCAACAAATTCTTCTGTGGTGTAGACGTATAGCATCCGCTTTTGCATTGAAGTCACGGCTTCATTAACCGCGGTAAAAAAAATCAAATGATTATATCTTTTTTGCTACGATACTTTGTTAGACTATGTTGTTGGTGGTGGGGGCATACATGCCATACGTCCCGATCTCGGCGGGACAGTCCCGCTTTTGGGCCCTTTGTCCCGCCGTCCCGCCATGAGACGATTTGTCCCGACATTCGTAAAAAACGATGTAAGGTGTATAGGTTCCCAATAAAATTCGCTATTCAAGCTCTGTTTCGCTAACACTTAACACCGCTTATCCCTTTATTGCCCTCCAATTAACAATCCGATTCTACTTATCGTGTGTACCAGTGTTGTTTATGACACCTTATCAGCGATTTATCGGCTAATTATTGATTTCATCAGGCATTCACACCATGGTGGTCTTCAAGATAGTGGTCGCTTATTGCTATCGATAGTTTTATTATAATGAAATAAATGTTGAAAATGTGTTTATTTTGTATTTGTTTGAAACGGTTTACAAAACAATTGTTTTGTAAAATTAACGCTACGTCATAAATGAGTCTTTTACATTCAATGTTTAGTTCCAATATAGCGGGATATTCCGAATGTGCAATATACCAAAATCGCAACAAACAGTCCAATAAGTGATACCCATCCTGTCCAGTGTAATTGTTATAAAAACAACGAGGTGCTATGCATGACAGTTTGACCCTACTCCAATTAAGCCGCGGCAATTGACAAGTAACAAACTGCGAATGGACACATGCTTAAAAAAACATCGCAACAAACAGTAAAAGAGTTACCCATCTTGTCTTGTGTTATTGTAATAAAAACAACGTGTTGTTATTCATGACAGTTTGACACTACCCCAATACAGCGCCTGACAATTCACAATTCAGTTTAATCTGTGTATATAGGAAGAAAACAAAATACGGAAATGTGTACGGCCGCGCATTCCGTGTGTAACTGATGTAACTGTTCGGTAGATAGTGTACTGTAACCCGTACTTTCAGTCAACTGGATAGCCTCCCCTGCGTTAATGTTTGCCATTGATATTAATATAATGAGTATTGTTGTCGTAATGTTCTAGATTTTGTACTCTTAAACAGATGAATATTATCTTCGTTGTTTGCTATTGTCTTATTTAATAAAACTGTTATTGTTATGTTTAAGATTTCATGCTTCATATCAGATGTTTTATGTCTTGAATAAAAGTATCAAGAGTTTTTGTTAGTACTATACTGACTATAGTAAACGTGGAATGATAGATCGTTTTAGGTGTCCTGCTTTTTGGTCAAATGTCCCGACAATTTTTTATGGAATGTCCCGCTTTGGACCTAAAAAATTATGGCATGTATGGGTGGGGGTCATAATGATGATGATGATGATGATGGTGGTGGTGGTGGTGGTGGTGGTGGTGGTGATGATGATGATGATGATGATGATGATGATGATGATGATGATGATGATGATGATGATGATGATGATGATGTCGTATAGTGTCGTAAATAAATACATAAAATGACATTTAAAAAAGAGGGAGCAGTTCCATTTATTTCCAAAGTCCAATTCTTCCTGTCTCCAGGGACCTATACAAAAAGTAAGGGGCCTATACAAACAAATGTATAGGTCCCTGCTGTCTCACACATTAAAGAAAACGTGTTTTTTCTTTAATTCCGACGTTTTGGTGATTAGTTCTTTATTGATCTATGTAAGTACCATGTAAACAGATTGTTTTGTTAAAATATTCGTTGATTATAAAGTATTTATATTTTTCACATATTATTTGAACATACGTTTGCACAATTGAACTATTCTGGAAACTGTTATTCTGAATATGAATGCGTAGGTGAGCAATATGAACTTTTATTTTATGCTTTCCGATGGTTTATAGTAAAATATCAGTGAATTAAAACTGATAAAATAAAATAAAAATAAAATAACAGACTGTTTGACCGGAACTAATTTTAGAGATCTTTGGTATCCCCATTGTGATCCCCCAATGTTACCAACGCCGATTACTCTGCACAAAGACCTATCAATATACATTATGTACCTTGATAGGTCTTTGCTCTGCATTGAATCATTCGGTATTCCTCGCAGATTATCAATAATCGATGCTTATCCGATGTTTGACGGAAAGGGCCGAGAATGTGCGATTGTGCATTGAATGTTTGAATGTTTATAAAACATACTGACAAGATAAGTATTGATGCAAAGCATCGAAGGGTGTCGGGAATTTTAGTGTAAAACTCACTCAATGAAGTTACATGGAACGATTTTTTTTCTACTGTAAATATTAATATATTGGCCGATTATTTTAAACAAAATAGAAAAAGATACTGGTATAACCATTATCTATGATTTTGTGCCAAATAACCATTAACTATGATGTGTTATAACCCCCAAATAACCAACCTATGATTTTGTGTTATAACCCCCAAATATTTCGTAGTTTATTTTATTTACATTGGTTTCCTTTTTTTACTGACATCCGTGTGCAGTTTTCATTAATGGTACAGAACTGTGTAGGTTTAAAACAAAATCTGCTTCATCTTGTTAGCGTAATTTCATATTTTTCTCAACTTCAAGGGGAGATGATTCTGAACTTATTCTTACGTTGCTCATTTACGATAGGGGTTGAGTACTCATTGATAAGAAAACACTGTAAAAGTTTTAATGTGTTTACGAACCCCTCCCCCCCCCCTGGTTACAATAAAACAACATATTTATTTAAACTAAAATGTCTACATCAAAACAGAAAGTTAACATAGAACACAATTAAATAATTTGATTCTACTGGGGCTCAAACCTTGGGCCTCTCACATGTGAAGCGAGCGTGTAACCACTACACTACGGAACCGCTTGAAAAATCACCTAACTAAGATATTAATAAGTGACTGTAGTGTAACGGTTATCAATAAAGCAATACACCGTTTAATCGCTGTCGTCTTGTAAAATTGAAGAAAATACGCGTTAACCAAAACTCGAACAGCAAAAGTTTGCGCTATTGTTAGAAAAACCACAAAATAAATATATTTTGATTATGTTTTGTTTTTATACAAAACCAGAAAGTTTCACCGGTTCGCGTAGTTGCCCAGTCCCTGTGATCTTTTATAATTGCCCAGTCCCTGTGATCAGTTATTAATTAAAAGAATTAGCTTTTCATTATTTGTAATAAATGTTGTAGTAAATGTAATAGGCACAAATGTAGTACTTATTTACACTTATTTACACACAAAAATCACAACTATGCAAGATATTCTGACAACAAAAATATATACATTGATCCGTAAAATAACTTCTCCTATAAGCGAAAAAAAAACGTATTACATACGAGTCGCCGCACTTCAGTGCGACGCCAATAAGCTGCCCTTGAACATACATTTAATAACATTGTGGGGCGCCCAACGGGGAATTATATTGTCCGGAATGGCAAAAATACAAAAATAATCATTTGTAAGCATTGAATAAAAGAAAAATTGGTTAGAATTGGTAGAATATCGATTTTAATTCACTCGTGATCATAAAAAAAAATCACTCATGGCAAAAAATCATTTTCTATGATCACTCGTGAATTAAAATCGATCTTCCACCAATTCCAACAAATATCCTCTAGTCTATATAATTGTGAACTTTTTATAACCCGATTGTTAACCAGGTTTTCCGAAGGAAAAAACTGGTTATTAGATTGGCGAATGCGGGCGGGCTGGCTGGCGGGCTGGCGGGCGGGCGGAACAAGCTTGTCCGGGCCATAACTATGTCGTTTATTGTCAGATTTTAAAATCATTTGGCACATTTGTTCACCATCATTGGGCGGTGTGTCGCGCGAAATAATTACGTCGATATCTCCAAGGTCAAGGTCACACTTTGAGTTCAAAGATCAAAAATGGCCATAAATGAGCTTGTCCTGGCCATAACTATGTCATTCGTTGTGAGATTTTAAAATCATTTGGCACATTTGTTCACCATCATGGGACGGTGTGTCGCACGAAAGAATCACGTCAATATCTCCAATGTCAAGGTCGCCACGACTAAAAATAGATTTTTTTTAAAAACAAACTTACAAAGGGGGTTAATTTTGTTTGTTCATTTCAAAAGTTCAGTTTGAGTTTTCTCCCTTTATCAGATTTTTTTTTCACAATGAAAACCTGGTTTTGTGACAATTTTGTCCCTTGTTTTCGTTTTAAACTTACGTACTAAATGTTATTCATTCACAAGCAGTTTATGATAGTTGTATACAAATGCGATATGACTAATAATTTTGTGCAACGTCGATTATTCTCAATTACAGCATGTTAGGGCATATTCATTTGTTCTAACGTGGGCTGCTTTAAGTGAAGCTGAAACACGATATAGTCCTAAACACGAGATATCATCTCCTAATATTGAGATACTATCTCCGTAATTATGCCTTCGTTTTTCGTAATTTATTTTAGCTATATCCGAATTATGCTTTAGGGTTTTCTTTTGAATGACTAAGTATCTCGTAATAATCGTATAACGGGGCATATAAGTAATGAAGACTGTGACACTAGATCGTTAAATTCCGGTTAAAACTCCAAAGCTTTGAATGTCGTTCTAATGCGGTGACCTAAGCTTTAATCTGTTGTGTGTGTTTAATTTTGTACTTCGTCTTGTATTAGTCACTTGCCAAAAATAAAGGACAAGAGCATGCTTTTAAAATCTTATCTCCTGATAATATTTATGTATGTCAATTATTTATATATTCATAAATAATACCAGTGTAAACTAAGCGACGATATATCGCAGTTGTTGAATCGATAACCTAGATAAACAAAATACTTTATTGTATAAATGCTCTTATTTTATATATGTTATTATTTAACTGACGCTTACATACTCCTTTTAACAGTTTCGCGCGTAGAGCGGAGCAGCACAAAGAAAAATACGAACTGGTTTTAGATATCGACAGAACTGCAACGATCAAGATGCTACTCACAAGTCCGGATACATTCTACCTACACTGCGAAAGTCAGGAGACATGTCACACACACTGCGGTGCAACCAATATCACGATTAGCAAGCATACATGGAAAACACTTATAAATAGCATGCATGATTGTCTTCGGAAAGATAATGTGTTTAATACTGGACATGACGACGGAATCAAATGATTCGACCGTTAAAACAAAATTGCCCACATTGCAAAGGGTAGGTCTGCTTATCCTATGGGTGTGTCTAATTTGGCTAGTAACACCTCAATTCATTATCCAGCAAAACAACACAGGAGAGACCTGCAGACAAACATATACAGCACAACTGTTTGGATTACAACATTGTCCGGCTATTTTGAATGATTTGTCGACACATGCTAATAATTTACCATACCCTGAAAGTTCCGATGCTGATGGATATGAAAATTATGCATCCTCTGTGCGTGTTTATAAAAATGATTTAAACATTTGTACTTTGTTAAATGTCGTGTGTCTCGAGGTTGCGTCGGTTAATTCCAACGGACATTTAAATAAGAAAATACACATATCTATCTCTTCACTGTAAATGATTGCCAGACAGAGAATTCCACTTTAAAAGGAAACGTTGAAATTGTTATTTGTATTATAACAACGTTAGAAGACGTGATTGAGTATTGGAATCATTTGTCGATACATCTAATGGGTATCGGAAATGAAGTGGATTTAGGTGAACAATTCACGTCAGCACGTTGTTTATCACTTAAATTCCCCTCTTTAGAAAGTATCAATTTTGAGAACGTAGATACCTGTGGGTTAAATAATAATCGCGAGGTAAAATACAGTTGCCGTAACAAAACGTTGGAGTTTACAACATGCACAGTCGAAAGTGCCGCAGTACACCTTTTCAGTGTGAACCAAAAGGGTTTACAAACGGTGTGTGGAGGAATAAGTATGTATATAGCAGATACACAAACATTGTTAACATGTATGAGAATGAAAATAATTACTGAATATCTTGGACTTGGGCCTAAACATGCATGTGTATCTTTTTTGCATAGCCAGAATGACACATTTCAGTCTGCGATTAGGAATGCTGTCATTAAACGGAAATGTTTACCTTGTGAAAACACCGAGCAACGTCTTTCGAAAAGGAGTAATATTAGCAACGTTGAAAACCCCAGTGCTAAACATGCGGAACTAACAAATAATGTTGGACATGACGGTCTAAATGCCCAAAGTGCACTTGGAACCGGAACGAATAAAGTTAATGTGGAGACAGACGGTACTTTTAAAACGCAAGTCCTGAACGATTTGATAAATAATATACAGTGTCTTTATCGTGTAAAAACTGTTTTAGATGTTGATGCACAAAGTACAGCCATGAGAGTTGAAATACCCGAACACAAATGCACTCAACAAAGAAATAAAACAAAAACGGATGTCGACCACAATAGCAATGAGAAGAGAATCTTGAAACTTATTTTAAAGGATACATCCGATGTTTCCATATCAGCACCGCGTATTTGTATCGTAGCTCCGGTGACCAGAAATGAAAATCGTGAAAGTGAACCGCAAGCTGACGTCTTAAGAAAACTATACGATGTTGTTGAAAGAACTTTGAAAAGTGAGCCTGTTCCTGCACAGGAAAGCATGGTGTCTGAACTTGTAAGGCTCTGTACTTTCAGAACAGTCCCAAAAGAAGGAAAACCGGACGTAAGTGCACTTGCCGCGGCTGACTTTTACTATGCGTCCAAAAATGACGAGGTGATCGGTTACTGCTGCTATAAACGCATCAGTAATTGGAGTAAATCTGACGATCCATCCGCTGTTCACATAAGGAATTCTCCAGAATGTAAGTTAAACACAAGTAATTCGGAGGTCAATGTTACAAAAGCAGTCACTGAATCTGTTCAATCCGACATCTTGGCAAAACTACAGGGCACCAAACGTTTGAGCAATACTACCGATTCAAACAATACCAGACTGAATATGCCCATGATACTCACTAAGTTAATAGATGGAAAACGTTCCATGTCGACTGGAACAAACAATGAAAGTCGCGTCGCCGTGCAAATGAATACTTTTCAGAAAACGCATTCTAATCATGCTCTCTCCACTGACTCTTTACCTCCGACCAGCCGGCCTTTGAACACAACTGCTGAGCGATTTCAATCAATGATACCGCAAATGTTCAGTGCTGATACCGCTTCCTCCAAGACATCACGATTCCAGACAGGGAAATGTGTATCGTCTGTGAATTTTGTGATTCCAGATTCAAACACAAAAGCGGTTCAACATGTAGACGACGCCATTGAACCAGGTTTGTAAAGGCCAATTGATATTTTCCAGAGTAGTGAGATAGACATACTTACAACCAGTATTGCATGTTTCTGAAACAGCCATGCGTGTGCTTCATGTATAGCTACGTTTTAGTTTATTATTATTACATGTCATTGTTTTCAGTTATATACGTACGTTCAATATAAAACATCACACGTACATATCAGATAAGTGCAAACACAATAGAGCTGTATTTCTTAAATGTATTAACGGGCATTTAACGTATCAAACACATATCTTAATCTAGATTAATATTTAAAAACAATGCAATTTAGATATCACATCTTTATTTTAACGGAATGAGATCTGATTAAAATTGGAGGTAAATTGTAAAATGCTTATTTTAACTATAATCACCACTATATTGTTTTATTCTATTGTGCTGTTAATATTACGTAATTATTTGTTTAGGTATAACAAAAGATGATTACATAGATGAGTACAATTCAGGATATAATGGTGGTAACAAAAGCATCTCGAAACCATCAACACAAACAACAGATACAGGTGGGACAATTGTTATAGTTTAATAGTTTATTTAAGTCTCATCCATAATTCATCATAACAATTATTACAATCAAATATGCATAGCATGTATGAATGTAGCCATTCTTCGCGAATTATAAGAGACTATATATCAAAATCTCATAAAAGCTGACACAAAATACAACATATCATAATATATTACACTTCTATGTCAGGGCGTGTCTAAAACCTTTACAGATGGATAGATTTGTATTACTAGTATTCTGAATAACATCAAATAGCTGTCAAAAGATTGTATTACTGTAAAGAAAGTAAGATCGCAATAAATAATAAGTTTATAATACCAGTGCTGAGTATTTATTCGGCGAGGATCTTCTAACACGATATACAGCATATTATGGTGCGGGTTGTGAATTCTTCAGATACCTATTGTTTATATTTCAGGTTTGAATGGCATCGTTGGATCTCTAATAACATCTGAAGCGTCCATTATTGTTCAGGGAATGGGATACAGTTCATCATTGTTGAAACAAGCTTTGTCCAGACTTGTAAAAAAAGGTTAGCCCGCTTTTCTATATTCGGCGTATATGTTCAATATATGCACAAGTTACTACTACAAATGTTATTGAATGCAAAATTATCCATTTCCCTTTCCCAAATAACATGATTTAAATATAGTTTTATGCTTTCGTAATTCGTGTTATAACAACCTTTATTCATTTAATTGCAGGCAAAACAAAGCTTGGTCCGCAGGATATCATGCAAGAAATATTTCTTATAGAGGATGAATAGTGGTGATTGTATTTGTAATTTTTTATTTAATTTTCAATATTGGTTTAACTAATCTTGTTCAATTGATTTATATTTGAATGTCAGTGACTATTACATAAATTTAGGTCTCAAAACGCTTGAAATTCACAAAATTCACACATATTTGTTAACTGCTGTATATGTTCACTAATCCTTTTTGGACACTTTTTTTAATGTGTTACTCTGTTTTTAGTGGTTATAAAATTAAATGTTGGTGTCAATTTTCAAGTTTTAAAAATAAAAGCTCGGTAAACTTTGTCCAAAGTTACATGATACTTTTGTGTTCATTTTTTAGTATACTTATTTTAAATGTTTTGTATTTTAGCATATAACGTGTATTGATAAACATGCATATGTCCATTCATTATTAGTCGTTACAGCTATCTAGTGTCATGTTACCAATAATAAGACATGCAAATACTTAAAACAACGTGTTTATTGTGTAAGAACTGTTAAAATCTCAAGTTGTTAATACAATGCAGTTCAAACTGACATTGTAGTTAAAAATTAATTAGGTCAAATGTGTTGTTTTTACGGGATAGAGAAATTTGACATATATGCGTTTTCTTTATTTTAACGAAATATTACATAGATCTTTGAAAAATATGCTTTTTTACAACTATTCAAAACACGACAACCACTTTTACTGATTTGTTTAGATTGTTTGTAAACTTTGCATACTACAATGTATTAAAATTTAATTGAAATGATTTAAAGCAGCAAACATGCAAACTATTTTCATACAATTAACACTAAGTGCAACGAGCTATTCTTAGAGCATGATGAGTTGTGTTACTTTTTAGTTCAACTATAAATCAACATGCATTTGCACGTGAATACATGGCAATATTATCGTTATAAATAATTGTAAACAATTACAACTTGAATTTTGATAACGCGTATGTATTTTTTTTTAATTTTCTCTCTTAAAATGTCCTAAAATGTATATATCAGAGAAAATGTGTATGCTCAGACTTTTGAAATTTCCTTCTGGTTTTCTGAAGGGAGATAACAACATTTGTGTGCTTATATGTTCAACCCATTTGTTATCATCAATGCATACATATACGGCATTTAGTTATAACTATATGCGAAATAAGTCCTGCTTTTTTCAATATTTAGGTTCACAAGAGTGTATTCTGAAATAAAATGGTTATGAAAAAAATGAGGAGAAAAGACTGAAGGTTTTCTCTAAATCTTATATGTTGATGATTAAGACTATGACAATAGGAAACATGCGAAGAAAGAACAGATCAAAATGTCGTGTTAGAGTGCTAAAAGCTACAGGCTAAGATTATCAATTAACACCTCTGGAGAACTACCTCAGACATGTGTACTTAAGTTAAGTACTTAAGCCCTGGGGACCGTTTCAATGAACATCGTAATACACAATTACGATACGATACATTTTTCGAAGATGCATAATTGTTAAAGTACATATCATTTGTTTATAAATTTTCAGTACTTCATTACTTACAGTGGCATCTCTAGCGCCGTATATATTTGACGAACATAGCGAGCTAGTTCGTCTACTTATTTAAGATTACAAAATTCTCTCGTAAGTTAACATTGTCGTACGATGATTGATAAAACGGTCCCAGAAGTACTAAATAGTGCATCCATATACACTGTATTCGTCGGCACATATCTGACACATGGAAGCCTTTATTTTTGCCATCCTCGCGATTTACAGGTATATACATGTCAGAAGTTAATGCCACTGTAGAATTCTGTATTATTAAAGTATTAAAACACAAACGAATGTTTGAAAACACTGTTCTTAATTTTCCTTTTCAATCCAATGCTAATTCTTATTCTCGATTTTGATATATAGCTGCCGCACGGCTGCATCGAAAGTTGATATGCAACGTTCAGAATTTAAAGAAAAACAATTTAATTAAATTTATTACTAAGGCGCGACGATTGTTGAAAAAGATTCGTATGCTAAATATTGCATTAAAACTTATGTAACCTCTATTTATGCGTTGATGTAAACGTATAAATACTATCGACCTTCAATGGATTGATTTATGTAGTAATTTAAAATGACCACAACGGGTTAAGTGCGTCGCAGTGTCAACAGAAGGTTCACATGTAAAAGTCGCAAACATAAAGTAGCGTATTTGCCAAAATGTGGATAAGAGATCGTGAATATCTTTATATATCACAAGATACTTGATTGTGTCCTTCCGCTGTGAAGTTCTTCGACGGGCGTTGGGATCTTTTGGCGAAAATGCTTACCAGGTAAGCCTGACATTGGTGTTCTGACATGTATCATATTTTGTTGAATTATTTCGATGTTTTGGCGTTGAATGGTTATTTTTTATTATTTTAATTTGGCATTTTTTAAAAACTTTTCTCTATTATAATAATCATTCAAAACTATTTACCAAGTTATAGACCTGTTAGTAAACATGTAATGACATTTTTCAAAAATACGAAAATCTGTGAACAAGTTCCTGTTAGGCAAATGCATGTAATATAGTCTTTTTGCATACGTCGTATAAGCGTTTCTCTATTTTCATATATGATAGGAGATTGCAATGAATGCTTGCCTTTCAAAGCTCACCATGAATAAAGGCACTTGTCAGTGTTTTCTAAATAATGTTTTTGGTACGCCCATCGAGTGGGGCGAATATCCGTAATAAGCATACTTAATGTAACGAGGTTCAACTATACAATGTCTTAAACTAATATCAACCTCTATATGCTTTTGTTACTTGTATTTCAGTCTTCGGAAGCTGTAAGCAGTTTAGATATTTACTGTAGTTTTGTTTCGTGGATGAAACATATCTTAGATCTTACTTACACATAATTTGTTGGAAAACTTTCTGTAGATAAATACATACCTTGATAAATTAATATCTTTTATAGATGGAACAAGTCTTTGTATAATTATACCTTGACAAAAATAAATGTCCTTTTCGTTTTAATAGATATTCGATACTTAATGAACCACGTTTATTCGCATCGTTTATAAGCGTTGTAATGCGATTGTTTTGGTTATAAGCGTATTTAACCCTTTCCATTCTGGGATATTTGTCGTCTGCTAATTTGGTGTCTGCTGAATTTCTAAAATCATCATTTTCTTCACTTTTTTTTCAAAGACCTCTATCAGAATAGCAAACAGTTAGGATCCTGATCATACGCCACGTTTTGTGGCGTCTGATCTGGATCCAAACTGTTTGCAAAGGCCTTTAAAATTCGGTTCCAGCGCTAAAAGGGTTAGATACTATGTCTAGATATTTACACAAATGTAGTTTTTCTTTAAGTACATTTTCTTTTTGTCGTTCTTAACCATGCAAATGAATAACGAACATAAAATGCAACTGCTCTTACAACAAAGTTCTGAAGTATATACGGCTCTTACTAATCTGTACATAAATACTTAACACATTTTTCAACGCGTAACATGCTACACTTTCTCTACCTCTTAACTCTTTATCAGTGTTGTAGTTTTTAAAACTATTTTAATTCCAGATTAAAACGTATGATGTAATGGTGGGTTCTAACTATCGAGACTCGCGTCACGACTAAAATCGTGAAATACTGTAAACTCATTATTATTCCTTGGACATAACTTTCTGCAATCGCACATTCTCGGCCCTTTCCGCCAAACATCGGATAAGTATTATTGATAATCTGCGAGGGGTACCGAATGAAATTTCTGTTAATATCGTGCGTTGATCAATCCACGAAATTAACACAAACACCATGGAAAATGACTGACACATTTATCATTTTTCATCAAAATCAGAGATCCAAGAACTTACGTGTCCATGAAAATTCCTTTTTCGTTTAAACCACGAATTTTCAGTAATTTTGATGAACAACATGGCATAAACAATAGGAGGTTCAATAACCATTGGGATCATTGTGAATGAGTTTATACTTTGAAACACCAGATATTTACGAATTATCATAGGGAATACATATATTATGATCATGACTTTAATAATGATGACGTTTATTATGATTAATTTATGAGGATAAGGTAAAAAGGTATTATGATCATAATATTTATGACATGATTTATATAATGATGACGTGTTTAATGATATGGATGATAAACTAATAAGGACGACGACGATGCAAACAATTACGGCGATTGTTTTGATATTTATTATGATTATGTTGTTGTTGTTGTTAGTAGAAATGATGAATAGATTTTCATTTTGCTTATCCACATAAATTCACTAGACTAACTCCATGCAGTAGTAAATACACGACTCTTAATTAAAAAACACAATGTTCAGCAACCAAGCTTTGAAACTAGACGCAAAGGTGTCGATTGTTTGTGTGAAATACATGTGATTATAATACCCTACAACATATTGCTTAACAATGGCTTGTTCACAGACTTTTGCTAGTTGGAAGAATGGAAAATGCCTCAACTATTGGGGCCATCAATAATGAAAAGACCAGAATTTTAGAGCAAAGAAAGAAAGTCGACTTTTTGCACAACCGACTGCCCAATGTCCTTCGGGGAAAAAAGGGTATCAAAGTAACCACACGGCCATCCGAACTGTCAAATCTTAAACCAATTAATACATACTATAAGCAATTCACGTGCAAACACAACATTAATCGGCAAAACAGAAGCATTTCGCACTATTTTATCGTATGAATATCGCGTGCTCATTAACGCTTCACAATTTTGTCATTTTCAAATGATGATTTTTCATAAAACTAAACGTTTATTTCTCGGTGTTAGTCTAACTATTAGTGTCACTTTTCTCCTCAATACACACTATTCTTTAATTGTTTTGATCCGTGACATAAAGTTTGCAAAATTGTCATTGCGACAATCTGTGAAAAAGTCCGATGATCTTTGGAAAACCGCTAAAAATATGGATGGTAATTGGCACATAAGGGTCCGCATCTTAACGCAGAATAGGCCAGATAATCCTTCATTAAGTTGTAAACAACATCCTTCCACATGCATATACTTGCTTTGACATGTCATGCATTCGTAATAAACTTCTAAATGGTGAGCTACTGATATATAATAGAGTCTGGAAATAAAAATTCAATGCATTGATTTTGTGGAACTTAAAACAAATACTTCTTTAAAACGTAATAAACTGCTAAATGGTGAACTACTGATATATAATAGAGTCTGGAAATAAAAATTCAATGCATTAATTTTGTGGAACTTAAAACAAATACTTCTTTAAAACTACAGGTTCATTTGGCGTAAAATCCACGCTGCCATTATGGTGAGTATTACAATTTAATCTCTTAATTATTTTTAATAATCCGAACATTTACTTTCTTTTAAAGGATGATCGTTTTTTATTTGAATATTGTATTCTACGGCATTGAATGTTTTGATACAATTATTCGACATGCATGCTTCTTTATCATATTTAAACTCGCATGTATTATTTGTTTTCTGTATATAAAAAGGAAATAACAACGATTTATAACTGGCAATTCACTGATCGAAATAATTAAACACTTTTTTCTAAATAATTTTAATCTGTTTCACTGTGAAAGGCCGTAATTATTTGACGTACGTAGAACCCTCATAAATTAACACTTTAAAAACGATAACAACTATAGAAAAGCAGTAAATAAAAAGACCATGTGTCATTTTCGATATATCATTGATGTTAATCCACTCGTGCTAAAAAAAATCAATATGAAAAATAGATTCATCGTTAGTTAACAGATTGTGAAAATCGACCGAAAAATAAATATTTGCTATGGTTTGTTATTCTCGAATCAACTGTACCGTTCTATCTAAACTAGCTGTAGTTAAGCATAATTTTTAGATAACATATGGCGTACAACCGATAAGCACGACATAATAAAATTCACACAATGGTGTTATTCTTAAAAAAATGTCGACCTTAGCTTTTCTAAATTAGTCACAGGTGATTAGAACGCCAGACATTAAATGTTAGTTAACGTACAGCGAAAATTCGCATTTATATGGCGTTTCTTGGCCGACTTTATATAATATCTGTACTTATATCCCATTGTTAAAACGCTGGTAAAATTCAATAAAATTCAACAATGTGAAATATTTTAATTTACACCGTTGTATGACGCGGTTCTTTATTTGTTTAAAAACGCATACTAGTATCAATGGTACCCTCTACGTGTGTTTACTTGTTTAACATTCAACGGGGCAAGTAATACACAAATCTCGTATAAATGTTACATAACTCGTACGTAATGTATCGCAAAGGTGTGAAAGACAAGGGTATTGGATTATTATTGCCGAACAATAAATCCGTCCGCTAATCGATACTTTTAATACGCTAGATCTTAGTTTGATTATTCCCGATAATTTAACAATGGACGGATATCGGAATGTAATTTTCACAAATTCGGGGCCTTGTTGCTAATCTCGCTTATAACAATCGTATTAATTTGTAAGTTGACAATGGCTGATGTTATGTCAGATTTGTTTATTTCTTTCGCTTGATTGAAATTGAAGCAAACTGTATATATCTACTTACTCTTTATTGAATTACAATTTGCACATATTTATTGAATGACACTTAATGTTTCTACTTGCCACCGCATGTTTTACTCACAATAAAAATACGGAAAAGGTATTGGAGAAACATCACGTTTTCAAATTCAGTAAATAACGAGTGGTAACAAGTCTGTCAATATATCAACATATTATTAATATATTAATATAGTATTTAATAATATAGTAGTTAGGCATAGCTGAACAACATGTTTATTTGTTTGTGAAATTTCCCCCTCTGTTTTGCAGCCCTGTTGTAGGATGCGACAGATAAAGTGCTTCGCCTGCATGTCCTGCATGCTTCTCCTGTTGGGCATAAATTTGGCAATTTTCACGTTCACGAGATACCATGCATCAGTAGCGGAAATGTCAATTGAAGAGTATGCTCATGCGTACTTCACTCCGAGCGACCATGTTGTGACTCCAATTGAAGAAGACTATATGATTGATGGGAGGCAGTTGTGCGAAGGCTTATCCGGTAAATCAGTAATTCTGCTAATTCCAAGCACAATCAACAGCTTCCAGTCAAGACAAATTCTAAGAAATACGTGGATTGGTTCGTTGAAGAATAAAGTTTGGCCAGAACGTGAGCTGCAGCATTCATACAGAGCAGTTTTCGTTTTTGGTCAAAATTATAACGCACAAGAAAACACACGGTTGCTTGAGGAAAGTCGTATTTATGGAGATGTGATTCAAGGAAATTTTAAAGACAGTTATAACAATCTTACGCGTAAAACTCTGTTTGGATTAAAATGGGTTTTGAATTATTGCAACCAGATAGACTATGTCATCAAAGTTGATATCGATACGTTTGTGCATATACCTAAACTCATGGCGCAGGTAGCCAAATTTACACCAAGTTTTGAGGGAGAAATATTCGGTCGACTTTGGAAAGATGCTGAAGCCCGACGAGATGGAAAATGGAAAATTGACATCAAGGATTATCCTCTGAGAAAGTATCCGCCATATTGCGATGGACCGATATACGTCATATCCGCTTCCGCTCTTCCAAGAATAGTCCACACCAGCCAGTACATGGACTACTTTCCGTTCGAAGACGTGTTTGTTACTGGAATTTTAGCCAAAATCGCTCGAGTCAGACGAATAGACGTTTTACCGAGCTTAGAACTCCGAAATGAACCCGAGCGGGTTTGCAGTTTTCATTTTGGGGAGCACGATGCAACTTCAAACATCGCAGATTCGGATTACAGCCCTAAACAGATCGAGCGGATATGGACGTGTCTAAAATACGGACCCGGTGTACTTGATTATTACCACCAATACAAATATCACACTATGATCGTATTACCGTTTTGTGTATTATTTGTTGTCGCACTTAGCAAAGAACTTGCTCGTATTCTGAACGATCACAGTTTCAAATGGGTAGCAATAGACGCTTATGCTAAAATCTACGAATTTGCGTATTAATTATGTTAAAACATAGAGCTTGTCATTGTCTTATTAAGTTTTATGTTAATTGAAGTGTAATATGGTAATTAATGTTATTCAGACCATTTGCCATGAAAATGAAACAATGTCGACTCTTTAGCGAACACGATATGATGTCTTGAACAAAATTGTGCACGAACATCGTACTTTTGCTAATTAAGATGACCTAGTCTCGTTGTACTGTAAACCAATAGATTTTTGAAAGATCATGACAATCAGTATTTTGTGATTGAAGACTGCATAACAAAATGATTGATTACCACTCGACCAGCTCAATATAAAATCAAATAATTCGGGTCAATATTTCGTCGGCGGGAATGTTTTTTTAGAAAATTGAATTTATCGATTACACTTGTTGTTGCAAAATCACGAACCAACTTAAAAAATCGCTATTGATACTATGTTTATTTTCATGTTAATGTCATTTGTATTATAAGTATAGATACAATATTTGTATCAAAAGCGAATTATACTGTGATAATCTGTTATGTGCTCAAAAGTCACTTGCGTCGCGAGGTCGATATCAACCGTGTTTTAACGGTTATTTATATTATTTATTTTAATTAATCTATAAATATTTTAATATGTTGAAAAGTAGTCATACTTTATGTTGTATTGTGTTATTGTATTTATTCAGATTTTATCTCATATGTTCACTGGTATACTTTTTAAGCATGTATATATATTGAAAGTATATATTGATTGGGGCTATGAAATGACCACCAAATGTGTATGAAGTAGATATATGCATGAATCACGTATTATGTTGTTTTACGAGAAAGACCATATACTTGATAGTCTTAGTTTAGTACCAAGTAGATTGGGATATGAGTCTATGCCTGTTAATCCTTTGTAAGACAACGGATTGAGAGATATAGTTGATGCTCGCTTTACTCCATAGCTCTGATTGGGATATGATTCTATGCCTGTTAATCCTTTGTAAGACAACGGACTGAGAGATATAGTTGATGCTCGCTTTACTACATAGCTCTGATTGGGATATGATTCTACGCATGTTAATCCTTTGTAAGACAACGGACTGAGAGATATAGTTGATGCTCGCTTTACTACATAGCTCTGATTGGGATATGATTCTATGCCTGTTAATCCTTTGTAAGACAACGGACTGAGAGATATAGTTGATGCTCGCTTTACTACATAGCTCTGATTGGGATATGATTCTACGCATGTTAATCCTTTGTAAGACAACGGACTGAGAGATATAGTTGATGCTCGCTTTACTACATAGCTCTGATTGGGATATGATTCTATGCCTGTTAATCCTTTGTAAGACAGCGGACTGAGAGATATGATTCTATGCCTGTTAATCCTTTGTAAGACAACGGACTGAGAGATATAGTTGATGCTCGCTTAACTACATAGCTCTGAATGGAATATGATTCTACGCCTGTAAATCCTTTGTAAGACAACGGACTGAGAGATATGATTCTATGCCTGTTAATCCTTTGTAAGACAACGGACTAAGAGATATAGTTGATGCTCGCTTTTCTACATAGCTCTGATTGGGATATGATTCTACGCCTGTTAATCCTTTGTAAGACAACGGACTGAGAGATATAGTTGATGCTCGCTTTACTACATAGCTCTGATTGGGATATGATTCTACGCCTGTTAATCCTTTGTAAGACAACGGACTGAGAGATATAGTTGATGCTCGCTTTACTACATAGCTCTGATTGGGATATGATTCTATGCCCGTTAATCCTTTGTAAGACAACGGACTGAGAGATATGATTCTATGCCTGTTAATCCTTTGTAAGACAACGGACTGAGAGATATGATTCTATGCCTGTTAATCCTTTGTAAGACAACGGACTGAGAGATATAGTTGATGCTCGCTTTACTACATAGCTCTGATTGGGATATGATTCTACGCCTGTTAATCCTTTGTAAGACAACGGACTGAGAGATATAGTTGATGCTTGCTTTACTACATAGCTCTGATTGGGATATGATTATACGCCTGTTAATCCTTTGTAAGACAACGGACTGAGAGATATAGTTGATGCTCGCTTTACTACATAGCTCTGATTGGGATATGATTCTATGCCTGTTAATCCTTTGTAAGACAACGGACTAAGAGATATAGTTGATGCTCGCTTTACTATATAGCTCTGATTGGGATATGATTCTACGCCTAATAATCCTTTGTAAGACAACGGACTGAGAGATATAGTTGATGCTCGCTTTACTACATAGCTCTGATTGGGATATGATTCTATGCCTGTTAATCCTTTGTAAGACAACGGACTGAGAGATATAGTTGATGCTCGCTTTACTACATAGCTCTGATTGGGATATGATTCTACGCCTGTTTATCCTTTGTAAGACAACGGACTGAGAGATATAGTTGATTCTCGCTTTACCACATAGCTCTGGTTGGGATATGATTCTATGCCTGTTAATCCTTTGTAAGACAACGGACTGAGAGATAAAGTTGATGCTCGCTTTACTACATAGCTCTGATTGGGATATGATTCTATGCCTGTTAATCCTTTGTAAGACAACGGACTGAGAGATATAGTTGATGCTTGCTTTACTACATAGCTCTGATTGGGATATGATTCTACGCCTGTTAATCCTTTGTAAGACAACGGACTGAGAGATATAGTTGATGTTCGCTTTACTACATAGCTCTGATTGGGATATGATTCTATGCCTGTTTATCCTTTGTAAGACAACGGACTGAGAGATATGATTCTACGCCTGTTTATCCTTTGTAAGACCACGGACTGAGAGATATAGTTGATGCTCGCTTTACTACATAACTCTGATTGGGATATGATTCTATGCCTGTTAATCCTTTGTAAGACAACGGACTGAGAGATATAGTTGATGCTGATTCTATGCCTGTTAATCCTTTGTAAGACAACGGACTGAGAGATATAGTTGATGCTCGCTTTACTACATAGCTCTGATTGGGATATGATTCTATGCCTGTTAATCCTTTGTAAGACAACGGACTGAGAGATATAGTTGATGCTAGCTTTACTACATAGCTCTGATTGGGATATGATTCTACGCCTGTTAATCCTTTGTAAGACAACGGACTGAGAGATATAGTTGATGCTCGTTTTACTACATAGCTCTGATTGGGATATGATTCTACACCTGTTAATCCTTTGTAAGACAACGGACTGAGAGATATAGTTGATGCTCGCTTTACTACATAGCTCTGGTTAACATGCGATTGACCAATAAAGTGACATGTAAAATGAGTTGGTTTCGTTTTGGATTGTTGTAAAATTTGAGTACAGATGCTTTTAATTAAAAGTCAAGTTACCGAACTGCATACCGAATATTACTGGGAGATGTTCGGGTCCTTATTTACCTGTTTTAACTAAACAATACAAGCGTTTTAGTGAAGATAAGAACAATGTACATAATCTAGAAAAAAGTGTTCCAAAAATATCACAAGTGAGCAGATTTTTCTGATCGTGTTTCATATGCACAGAAAACATACACAACTTTAAACGATTGTTATAAAGGTTATAAATATTGGGTCAAATATGTTCAGAACAAGTTAAATAACTATGGATTTTGTTATGTATTTGAAAGTCTAAACGTTGTGCAAGTAAATATTTTTGTTAGAGAGTTCAAACGTAGACTTGCTGATAATTTTAGACAAGCTTGGTGTGGTAAAATGAATGGCAGTTCTGGGCTGGTATTCATAAAGCTCCTAAGGGTAAACTTAAGAAATTTTCTTAAGTAATAAAAAAATCCTAAAGTCTTTTGCTCTTTCATTTTGGTGTCTTTTTTCATTTAATTGGTTTATTTAAGTAAATATTGCATAGAAGAACAGTATTTTGGCATTACAAAAATGAAATCATTAGAATTTCAATAGAAAATTGAATATTAAAATTTCCCCTTAAATCCAGCTTATGTAAAGATTTGCCTTAGAAGCTTTATGAATACCAGCCCAGTACTAAATATGTATTAAGTTTATAAATCCTATTTGGAATGCAAAGAATATTTTGACTTACTTCCTAGACGTCTGCGATAAGTTTTTGTTAGATTAAGAGTCTCTGCACATCCGTTGAGAATCCAAACTAGCAGATATGATCAGAACAACATCCCACGAAATGAACGTAATTGTTTATGTTGTTTTCCGTTGATTTAGAAGACGAATACCATTTCATACGTATTTGCCGCTGTTACACTGATTTAAGAAAAATATATATATTAACCATATATTTTATATTAACCCATCTGTACATGTGTGTATAAATTCCACAAGTTGTTAGTTTCATGTGATAGATTAGTAATTACAAATGTATGTGAATACATAAAAGAAGCTTTAGTTATAAGAAATACGATCCCAAATAATACTTTATAATCAATTGCATCACCCCTCGATAGAGCTCACAGGAGGGAAGTCCATAGCAGTATTTTTTTATATAAAAAAATAATATAATAATAATAATATGGGCTTCCCTCCTGTGATAGAGCTGACGTGTTCTTTCATATATGTTTGTTTGTATTTGCATTTTTATATAACTTTTATGTTACATAAAATGCCATGTTGTTGTTCGTATTCACGTGACAGAAAATAATTTTCATGTTTTAGTATAAAGACGATGTACTTTTGTATAAGTCTGAATAAACTGAATGCCTGCCTTCCTGCCTGTCTGTCTACCTGCATGTCTTTCTTATTTAATCGGATAATTAAGATGAATTTTTATAGTGAAAGATTGTCTTATTTCTTGTTCATGTTTGATTTATATGTTTCAACCGTTAATTTGAACATCCAAAGTAATTGGTAATCTTGTTATTTTTTATTCTTGCTGTTGTTAATATTTTTGTCATATTTATTATTTATCATACTATATTTATTTTCATTATTTCATAAATATTATATGTGTGATATGTCACCTACGTAAATCTCCTTTTAACAACGGAATTATAAACTCTTAAACTTAAACCAAAAATTAACGACACAAAAAAACACGAAGCTAATTTCGCGTTATTTTTTTTTTAATAAACGTTGAAAGAATACCACTACATTCAATAAAATAACTTTTCAATTAACAGTTTATGTCGAATGCTTTATTACGTTTTATTTTTTTAAATAGCTCTTTTTAAATTAATTTACCGATTATCTCTTTTCGTCATAATACTCGTCATCTCAACAGGCATTGTGTTTTATAGAACAGATTTCCAGATTTCTGTTGGGTAATTGAAAAACTACAACAACCATATGCTGATTTCGAAAAGAAAGTGTAAAAACCTTTAAAACAAAAAGTAGTCGCTTTCATCTTTTTTCTTTAAATCAAAACTTAATCCTAGTGGGTTTTTGCTAAGTTCTACAGCTGTTATCTTCTGTAATTGGAAAAGTATCTTAACATTGTGATAATAACAATTTGAAAGGACTCGCTCGAAACGCTTACCCCATTTACGCCTAGCGTCTAGAAAAAATGCCTTGGCAAACAGCATAGACCCAGATGAGACGCCGCATGATGCTGCGTCTCGTCAGGGTCTGCGCTGTTTGTTTTAAGGAATTTCTGTAAGTAATATTCTAAATATAGAAATAAATATACTATACATCACTAATTTAGGATTTAATTGATCCAATCTAGAAGGATGGGAGAGTCCACTAGGCATACATTGGTTAATATAACCAGATAAGAGATTCGTTTACCGACTCGTTACTGTGATTCTACTTCGATTCGATTGTGTTTGGGATGTGCTTTTGTATTGTGGTCCGTTTAGACGGTCTGACCATTTAGTCAAGTGCGATTTATTAGATAGTTTGTATAAGTTTTTAAAAGCCGATCATGTATAGCACACAATTACTTACTTACAAATAAATTGGCAAGTAGAATACTTTCACAGTTCTATTTTATTGTGAGAACGAATCGCCGTAACCTAGTTGCATATAAACAAACAACACATGTATGGCACAATCCAGTATTTAAAATCGCCAAGGAAAATAAACGGATTATGATAAATAAATGATCGGTCTCAGTTCTTTTATATTTTTCTTGGCGGGGAGTAACCCTTTACGAAAACACTTAAACAAGATTGTTATTTTTGATAACTTGTGTCAATATGTTAGCACAAGAATTGCATAGGTGAAAGAAGCACGACAATCGGTATCTTTGCTGATACAATATTGATCCCAGTGTCGGTTAACACATTAGTAATTCGTCTTTTTTGTAATTGTGTCTTGTTAGCACAAATAACGTGAATCAAAATCGTCTTCATTTCGACATGGGACAATGCTAGTTCCTAGATGCAATATTATAACAAGTAAAATCTTTATTCTATTATATATAATGTTCCTTTATGTACATTCAATAAAATAAATACGAAAACATAACTAATCCGCCCCCTGTTGTCCCCGTTAAACATTGACTCCGTAATGACGACTGTGTAAATATAACTAGAATGAAACGTCGTAATTGTTTTCTTTAAACATCCAAACAGAAGCAGTTTAGGTATTTGCATTTCTTTTCTTCTTAAAAGAGTTAGTCCCGAAACGAGTTAATCGTTAATCAAAGTAAAAGTGACATTCATTTGTGGTCATTTGTAGTATGTTACATGTACACGCTTCTTTTTACCGTTTTTATTCTGTTCACATCTGTACTTCAGCATGCGTGTAATTTATTGCGTTTTACATGCGTGTAATTTATTGCGTTTTACATGCGTGTAATTTATTGCGTTTTACATGCGTGTAATTTATTGCGTTTTACATGCGTGTAATTTATTGCGTTTTACATGCGTGTAATTTATTGCGTTTTACACTGAGCACGCACTGCAGACGCCTTTTTGATTTGTTCGTGCATAGTGAGTTCAAAGTGTGAATGTTTAGTTTTTTTAAGGCTTAAGTGCCATTTTTAAAATGCTAAATCGATTACGTGAAATATGGACAATATTATTATTCAGATAATCAGGAAAGGGGGACGGTTGCCAAACAATATTTCATTTCACTACAATGATATTGCAAATTGAGATTGTTACTAAGTTTAATTACCTTGGTGTCGTTTTCACGAGTGGTGGTTCGTTCTCTGATGCACAAAGCACACTAGCTGGCCAAGCCTTAAAGGGGCCTTTTCACAGATTTTGGCATTTTTTTAACTTATTCATTAAATGCTTTCTATTGATAAATGTAAACATTGGATCGTAAAAGCTCCAGTAAAAAATCAAGAAAAAAAATAAAAAAAAGGAAAAGAACATTGCCCGGAGCAGGTTTCGAACCAGTGACCCCTGGAGTCCTGCCAGAGTCCTGAGGTAAAAACGCTTTAGCCTACTGAGCTATTCCGCCGAGTACACAGTCGTGACGTATTTTATACGTTATATAAGCAATCTTCGTAGTTTCACAAAATTTAACGACAAAAACAGAACTCTCCAAATTATTCAATCGTTTCGCGTTGCAACGCTTTATAATTTTTAGGTTTTAAAATCGTCAAAAGATGCATATAATGGCTATATTAGAGCATGGTTAATTTTCAGTATTACTGTTTCCTCACAAATATCATAGCTAAAACGAAAACTTACGAATCTGAAACAACTTTTTTCAATTTTGTCAATTTACCAAAGCGTGAAAAGATCCCTTTAAAGGCTATTTTCAAGATGAACATATACCTTTACAAATATACCAACATTACAGTGAAACACCGATTTTAATAGATTTGTTTGATAAACTTATATCAGGGGGTGGATCGTGCGCAAGTAAATGGCGTGGCGTGAGTGAGGAAAATAGTAACTGTTGTTCAAAATGGCGGTTATCGAATGATGTTTGAATGTTTTCGTCGGGATTCTTAAAAGGTTTGTACATTAACCATAGTTATTCGACATTATACTTAAGCGCAGGATGATCTACTGTTATCCAATTAACCTCGGTATAAATTCTATCGATTCATTATCAATATTAAAAAATATATTGAAGACTTAATACACATGTGCCTCGTTGTTTACGATTGACACGGTTCATTGTATGTGAGTTTTTAGACTGTATAAACGGTTTTCTCGGCAGATTTCATGGAAAGGTGGACTCAAGAACCATCATAGTTTGCTTTGCATGCGAACCAGGATTCTTGTAACAGGCAATCGCAATATATGCATCAAAATTCGAAAATTAACCCCCATTTCCATAGCTGTTGAGCACAGTAACCCCACTTTCAGTAACTGGTATTAATGCAAAAGTCACAATAATATTGACCGGGCACACAATTGTGGACAGACGTACAGACCGACAGACGGTGTAAAAACTATATGCCTCCCTTCGGGAGAATTATAAACAGTATTGAAATTTAATTGCAGTTTTTGGATTTAACGTTATGCTACAAACACTAATGTTTCAGAAACCATGCGTTTGACGTAAGGACTCCGAACAGAAGAAAGGAGGGAACGATCAGCAACCTCGGAGGAATTCCGAAAGGGATCAAGTCCATTCGGGAACATTACAATGTTAATGAAGCAAACCTACTACATTTTTTAAGACTTGACATTACATCAAATTAATGTTTATTTAATAATCAAAAGTGTTTTCTTTTTACATCTGTGAAACAGGTTGTAATAGTTTCGATAATTTAAGGGACATGCAGAAATTCAGATTTCATGATAAAACCTTTGTGCCATTAAACGTTCAAGATATCTTGCTCCTTATTCAGGATATTTGGTCAAACACATTGGCGTGAACGGAAAAGATACCGACATGTCAACAGACATTAGGCCGACGATAAAGCTCAAATTTATATGAATGTCGTCAATTAAACAAAAACCAACACAGTACTCAACTTTATTACAAACAAATCAAAAAATAAAATAGAAAGAGTGGCAGAGTGGCAAAAGTTGTAGTTTTACAACAAAAGGTGTTAGAATTACTCTTGATATATTCCCACACCACATTCCTTTATATGATTTTTCATGCATGCTTCCATTAAAAAATTTGTCCACAGACGTGGCAAGACACTCTCGGAGCATCGTGTTTATTCATATGCTGTTTCAACAGCCTTCGTGTCTTACACGTTTTGGTGCATGTTGCACATGTATCCTTTCCTTCTCCATGGTCCGGAAGTCTGCATAAGTGCATTCGAAGAATTTAAGGGGTTTTGTACGATTTCGAACATATATGAGTCGTGTTCTGAGAAAACTGGGCTTAATGCATGTGCGTAAAGTGTCGTTCCAGATTAGCCTGTGCAGTCCGCCCAGGCTAATCAGAGACGACACTTTCCGCTTTAATGGTATTTTTAGTTTCAAGGAAGTCCCTCCTTGCCGAAAATCAAGTTTAGGCGGAAAGTGTCGTCCCTGATTAGCCTGTGCGGACTGCACAGGCTAATCTGGGATGACACTTTACGCACATGCATTAAGACCAGTTTTCTCAGAACAAGGCTCATATGTATTTCACAGCTGTATATTTTTTCATCAGAATGTGTACTTAAATATTGTTGAAGAGCGTATCTTGACTGACATGGCTTCGCACACAGTTTACACGAATACTTAGATGCATTGCCTAGATGAAGCTCATAATCATTCTTGTTTGAACAATACTTCGTAGTGAAAACCTTTCCACGCTGACTACAAACTTTTTGACTATCGGTGTGGGAATGGGTGTGACGCTGCAGTGAATTTTAACAATTAAATGGTTTCCACACCTTGTAAAATTGCACACGTAGGTGGATCCACTATGAAGCTGCATGAGACGCTTTACAGAGGAGGCGCACGATAAAGCAACACCGCACTCTCGCATGAAGGTCGTCTCCGTTTAACGATGACATCTGAAATAAGACATAAATTAATTCACCTAATATGATTAAAGGCTCATCGATTTCGAAAAGGACTTTGTTAGACTGCGTTGATTAAACATTTAATGACTCCAGCTATATTTGCCCATGAACAATAAGTGTATCTTATCTGTGTGTAGTATTAAAGGTTATAACATTTTTGAATGATATTGATTCATATTGTATAAATTGTAAGATTTAAACCCTTTCACGGCGGCATAGTGGGGACATTGGCTTTTTTATTTTGAAATATTTACAAATCTTCAAAAGTGGTGTTCTTGCACAATTCTCACACATTTAAGAGATACTCGTTCTCATGTCTAACTTCTGATAATTTTATGTATTAGCAATTATTTAATCAGAAAACGTGATATATACGTTGAAATCAATTTGCTATAGGAAAACAACGTTAACCGTATAGACGTATGCAGTATATCTTGTCTAATAATTTGGACTACAGTGAATAATTACGCACGGAGATATGTATAAATGCGAGGGCATTTTCTAATTTTAACATGCGCACGTAAAATCAATATGTGCGCAATTAAAAGCAATACGTGCGATCAAGAAAGCAATTCATGCGCATGTGATAAATATATCAATGAAAAGGTAAAACATGCGCACGCAGAAGATCAATACGTGCGCACATACAGGTATATGCGTGTGCACGTATAGGTGAATACGTGCGCACTTCTTCACTATTTTGTGCGCACGTGAATGCCATTCACGAGTAATTCGTGCGCAAATGAAAGCAATACGTTTGCACGTGTATTGGAAAGTATATTGTCCATGTCTCCTCTTTGCTCCCGTACAATGTATCATGACTCCACAAATTATAGTAACACACCACTTATAAGAAAAGCAGATCAAAACATGCGTATTTTTATTTTGTTTTCCTTTTTTATCTTTGTACTCTGACTTTTTCATAACTACCAGTTACTGAAAGTGGGGTTACTGTGCTCAACAGTTATTGAAATGAGGGTTAAATTTCGCATTTTGATGCATATGTTGCGAATGCCTGTTCGAAGCAACCTAGCGCTCATGCAAGATAGATTATGATGGCTCTCTAGTCCAACTTTGCATGAAACCTGCTGAGAAAACCTTATATATGGTCTTAAATGCACATACAATGAACCTGTAAATCGTAAACAACGATACACTTGCGTATAAAGTCTTCAATAACTTTGTTAATATTGATAATGCATCAACAGGATTTATACCGAGGTTAAATGGATATCAGTAGATTATCCTCCGCGTAAGTAAAGGGTCAAATAAGTATAATAAATGTACTAATCTTTTAAAAATCCCGACCAAAACATTAAAAAATTATCCGTTAACCGTCATTTTGACATTTTGAACAACAGTTACTATTTTTCTCACTTACGTCTCGCCAGTTACTTGCGTACGATCCACCCTCTGTTATATCACCTATTCTTAATTACGGAAGTGACGTTTGGTGTTTTGTCAATGCGATGCTATTGAACGTATTCATATGCAATTTTGTAAAAGTCTGCTGGGTGATAAAAGAAGTACTCAAAACGATTTTATATACGGCGAACTTGGGCGTCTCAACTGTCAAACAAGTAGATATTATAACATTATAAAATATTGGGTTAAATTATTACATACTAATAGTAATAAATTCAATAAAAAAGTTTACCTTGCATTGTTGAATGACTGCAAAAGATACCCTAATAAAAAAGTTGGTGTTCCCTACTACGTGATTTGTTAAGCACACTTGGCTTTTACGATGCCTGGTATTTCCAGGATGTCGGTCACGATACTGTGTTTCTTGGAGCTATTAAACAACGACTTACAGATAATTTTATCCAAAATTGGAACGGCGGACTGGTAAACTCTAGTAGAGCTCTTTTTTATAGGAATATATAGCATCCTTTCAATTTCAACCATGTGTAGTATTATGTAATATTAAAAAGTATAATTTAGCCTTAATAGGTTACGAGTATCCTCTCATAGATTGAGAATAGAAAGTGGCAGATGGTCTAAGCCCAACCCTACACCTGCTGAGCAAAGGACATGTACTGTTTGTAATCGTCTAGAAGACGAATATCATTTTGTTATTGAATGCAACTTATATACAGATTTAAGATGTAAATATATACCTTCATATTACAGAAACAGACCAAATATGCAAACAATTATAGAATTAATGTCTTCCGATAGTGAAGCTGTATTAAAAAAAAACTATGTGCTTTTGTCCATGCCGCATTGTAAGTTAGATCAACGAACATGTATGCGCCCTTTTAATTTATTTTTACCCCCTTTAAATAGCTGAACAATGTAAACTGCTGCTGTTTTTTTATTTTGTATTGAATGAAATCTTGTATATTGAGTATTCTTGTGTGAGTTCTTTTTGACACATTCTTAGTTTGTTTTGTTGAGTTAATGTATGTTTGAAAAATGCATTAGTAATAATAAGTAGGATTACTCCTCTTAAATTAAATGTATTTCATCTATGTACATGTATGCAATTTTCTTTAGCTGTATAATCAGTATTTTGCGTGAGTTTCTTGTTTTACTCTCTCTTTAGGTATAGTTTGTAGAGTAAATGTAAGTTAAAATTAATGCACTATGTATTGATAAGTACGAGTACTCCTCTTAAATATTATTATTACGGCTAATGTGTATTTCCTGTTGTGAATTACTTATAGACACTACTTATGTAATTATTATTTAAAAAGTTGTGCAATTTACGTATGCTGCCGACTATTTGCTTTAGCTGTATAATCAGTATTTTGCGTGAGTTTCTTGTTTTAATCTCGTTAGGTTTTGTTTGTAGAGTAAATGCACGTTAAAATTAATGCACTATGTATTGATAAGTACGAGTACTCCTCTTAATATTATTATTACGGCTAATGTGTATTTCCTGTTGTGAATAACTTATAGACACTACTTATGTAATTATTATTTAATAGTTGAGTAACCTCGCTTACTCATATCTTCATGTGCTTGTTATAATCATTTGTATATGTCTATTACTGTAGCTAAAGCTCGCCCTATTTTCTTTTTTCTAAGCCTCACCGGATAAACTTTCTCTATCTCGGCACCAACCATGTATTCTCTATATCGGAACATAATTTTCTTCACGAAGGATTTACTAATAACTTGGCGAGATTGATCAGCACGATGAGCGTCGACAACAAACACTGTGTGCCTATGTATAAGATAAAAAAAAGGAATCACGTCAAATATCATATGTAGGTTTAAATTCTTTATACTTCGTATAGAAAAACATCGAAAGCGTTCTTAAACTACCGAAACAAAGAAACCCCCGAACGCGATAACTGGAAACTTAAACATTAAATTCGTTTCCAGCGTAATTAAAACTTCGCATGGGAATATACTGAATTCAACATTGGCGCCTGTGTGGTCGTCTGTTTTTCCCGTCGACACTAGTTCTCCGAAACTTTTCGGCGTACGACACTCAAAATTGCAAACATCGTTTCTTACCATAAAAAGTTGAACAATTTGATAAAGTTATATCAATTGTATTCTCTGTTAAGCGTCATCGGGACGGTTTTCGGAAAATATTTCAGGAAAAATCAAAATCTATGTGTGGCCTTGCCAAGAATTAAATCTGCCATCTTTGCTTAAGCGCTATGCCAACGGTCAGCCAGGTAACCACTTCTGGCAGTGTGTGTTTTTCGAAGTTTGTGAGGTCCTTCCGCGCCTGAAGCAGGTGTTGACCCGGAATATGTCCCAGCACTCTATCACATTAACCCTTTCAGCGCTGGAATCGAATTTTAAAGGCCTTTGTAAACAGTTTGGATCGAGACTGTTTGCTAATCTTAAAGTATTCTTATAAAAAATCGAAGAAAATGCTAATTTTAGAAATTCAGCAGAAGACATTTTAGCAGACTTCCCAAATTTCCCAGCATGCAAAGGGTTAACTTAGTTCATTCAATAAAGTTGCGACAAATGTTGAATTATGGCCGCAATTTCCACGTATTTAATTAATACAAAACGATTTTAAATATTGGTGTTGTATGGTGTTGAGAAAAGGGGGAAGCCGGAGTATCCAGAGGAACCCCCACCTATTGTACGCTGACCACCAACCAAACTCACCACTTCTGGCGATCGTTGACCTCCATTTCATAAAGCAGTTTACAAATGCATCACTATGAAACGAACGAACTAAGAGAGTTAAAAAAATTACAAAACAAACAACATGTCAAATATATATATTAAGTCAAGCAAAATATCACTGTAACGTAAAATGCTTTGTTCAGTCCTAGTGTTTCTTTTATTTTTTAACTAAATATTTTGCAAACATCTGTAAGTGAAATCCTATCAATAATATTTACTAATTATTTAACTTTTGCAAACGGCGGTAAAGTGAATTCCTATAAATAATATTTTCCAATGAAATTTAAAGCTTTGTTAAATGTTGAAATGACCAAGACGAGTACATATTTGCCTGAGGAAGTTTCCCCTATAAACACACAAAGACACATTTCAAATCTCTACTGGAGCTTTTTAGATCCAATGTTTACATTTATCAATATACAGCATTTAATGACAAACTTCAAAACATGCCAAAATCTGTGAAAAGACCCCATTAAATGTAGCGAGACTCACTTTTTTGTAAAATAACTATTCGCACTGTAATTCATTAACTCACTACATTAGTTTAACTTTCAACACAACACATTCATTATGTTCTTGTTCTTAATAGTTCAAGTTTCTATAATTTGTATTTAAGTAATTTCATAAAAGTTTTGAAATATTATAAACAAGACTAGTGCCAAGCAATATAGTCCCCTACCGGCTCCACCATTGTCAGAAATTCCACAGTTGTCAGAATTGTTGTTGTTGCCATAGCAACAAGAATTATTGACGTAGAAACACAATGAAATGACGTGCATAATGTCCATATTGCCATCTATCCATGTTTTAAGTTTCATGAAAAAATATTAAGAACTTTAAAAGTTATCGCAAGATCCAGAAAACCACCATTTCAGCAGTATTTCTAGTCTATTTTTTGACATAGCAACCAGAATTTTTTACGTAGGAACAAAATGAAATGACGTGCATAATGTCCATATTGCCATCTATCCATATTTCAAGTTTCATGAAAAAATATTAAAAACTTTTAAAGTTATCGCAGGATCCAGAAAAGTGTGACTGACTGACAGACGGAGCGAACCATAAGTCCCCTCGGGTGAAACGGTTTTCAATCTATGCATGTTTCCCGTGTGAAAATGTGAAGGCATGTCGGGCCCCATTGATGTAGGCTTGGGGAGGAGTTCCTTACCCATGGTGTTAGAACATTTTACATTTTAGCACCTGAATGGTGTAATATGGGTGATAATGCAATGTTTTTGTCCAATATTCGTTTCACTTTATTGTAAAACAAAAAATTCACACTTATTCGCAGCATTTATTCATCCAGCAATGAAAACTTCCAGTCTTAAACTGTTAACAAATAAATAGTGTTGAACTAGATAAACACCTTAAAAAATCTGTCAGTCCCTACACATATGAAACTCAAACAGGACCATGTTGTATGGAAAACTCTCTGGTTTTATGAATCCGCTGCAACATTCTTTAGTTTGCATATTTTGCATATTTTTATAATTGCAACAGCAAAGTTTTGTAAAACCATACTTTATCATACTCAAATTCATTAAACAAGAGGGCAATGATGGCCCTGAATCGCTCACCTGACTAACCAAATACAATCCCAAACCAGTTTTCATCAAGATAAACATTCTGACCAAATTTCATAAAGATTGGATGAAAACTGTGACCTCTAATGTCTACACAAGGTTTTTCTAATATTTGACCTATTGACCTAGTTTTTGACCCCAGGTGACCCAAATACAATCTCAATCAGATTTCATCAAGACAAACATTCTGACCAAATTTCATAAAGATTGGATGAAAACTGTGACCTCTATTGTCTACACAAGGTTTTTCTATTATTTGACCTAGTGACCTAGTTTTTGACCCAAGATGACCCAAATATAATCCCAACCCAAATTTCATAAAGATTGGATGAAAACTGCGACCTCTATTGTCTATACAAGGTTTTTCTATTATTTCACCTAGTGACCTAGTTTTTGAAATAGTGACTTAGTTTTTGACCCCAGATGACCCAAATACAATCCCAACCCAGATTTCATCAAGATAAACATTCTGACCAAATTTCATAAATATTGGATGAAAACTGTGACCTCTACTGTCTACACAAACAAATTGTTGACGGACAGACGCACGCACACACAACGGACGACAGACATCACACAGTCACATAAGCTCACCATGTCACTTCGTGACAAGTGAGCTAAAAAACAACAGATGTGTTTGTCAGAAACACAATGCCCCCTATTGCGCCGCTTTGAAGCCATATATTTAACCTTTGACCTTGAAGGATGACCTTGACCTTTCACCAATCAAAATATGCAGCTCCATGAGATACACATGCATGCCAAGTTTCAAGTTGCTATCTTCAATATTGCAAAAGCTATCGCGAAACTTTAACCAAGGTTAAAGTTTTAGGTTAAAGTTTTGGGACAGAATGACAGACATACAGAATGACAGACAGACAGGCCAAAAACAATATACCCCGATCATTCGATCCGGGGGCATAATAAAAGGTGAGTAAACCATAATTTATTATACTCAAATTCATATAAACTCTTAAAAGGTGAGATGATCACAAAATGCAATTAAAATCAGTAAAACATTTTATTATTATCAATAATTTTTACAAACCTTCTGCATTCTGTTTTCACAGGATTGAAAAATAACTTTTCTACATCATGAAACTGCAGCTTATTTGTAAACTAAATTCCTTAAAGAATATAATAATCAACAAATCGTTGTCCAAAGTGTCATCAGTTGTAACCTGTTAATTGAATCGATAAGCTTGAAAAATGCAGTGACCCTTTACACTTATCCATTATAGGATTATTTTAACAAATGAGCCCATCTTATTGAAATAAGGGTCTTCTCACACAGTTTATTGCTTAATATTTATGACAAGTCGGGTGGTTAATAAAGGCCGGTAACAGAATATATGTTGCCCCTGAATAAGAAGGGACTTGGCAGCCACAAAACATATTGGCAAAAGAGAAACACTGCATATAAGGAATAGACCCCACCCTCTGGCAGGCATGTTTTTTAACAGACCAGAACCAATTTTGATCTCAGCTGAAAAATCATTTGATAAAATGTTCTCAGCAAATTGCATGATCATTGTTTAACTTCAAAAATGTGACTTCTTAGATTTTAACAAATTCTAGGCTTTTATCAAGGTTTAATTATGGCAATATAAGGACAACTGTCCCACTCAGTCAGTCATGTTATTCCATAGACCGCATCCATTTTTAAACTCTGTCCAGTTATCATTTCAACAAATGATCTGAGCATTCATTTCAAAAAGATTTGACAAAAACTACAGTTTTCACAAGCCTATTCTTAAATTTGCATAGTGACCTAGTTATTGACCCCATGTGACACCGGTTTGGAACTAAATAGAATTCGGACAAACATTCAGACCAATTTTCATGAAGATTGAGCAAGAAATGAAACCTCTATTCACAAGGTAAATGTTGATGACACAAAACAGACAACTAGCAAAAACAGATAAAAAAGCTCACCATGGAAACTTTCCTAAAAAGCAGGAATAACTTAACTTAGCAAACATAATTAACATTGTATAAATACATGTATTGTTTTGAGGTAGAGAAAAAACAATCCTAAATGAATACAATATTGCACCAAATATTTGAAGTGAAACATATTTATTCCAACAAAGCTTACATAACTTGTTAAGTCATGTGTTCATAGGGCACAGGTGCCCCCACATTCCACTTTTATCAAATTTCCACTGTGTCACAAACAAGCTGTTTATGGTCCTTGACCTTGACCTTTTAGGTAATGAGTCGGGTGATAAACTTTGACACTCAGTCTCCTCATGTAGTATTAAGTTATTGTATGTTAATTATATATTGCATAATGAAGGACAAATTTAAGGCCTAGAAAAGCTGTTTTATGGAACAACTTGACCTTTGACTCCTGAGTGTGACCTTCACCTTGTGTGACCTTTGCCTTTGAGGTAGTGAGACATGCATAGAAAGCGACAAGTTGTCTTATGGTGGATAGTATATGTGCAAATGTATTTGCAAATGTAATCATATATGGCAAAGTTATGGCTTAGACAAGAATGTTCACTCTATTTAATGGTCAAATTTGACCTTTTGCCTCTAAATATGACCTTTAAGGTGTTAGATGTCGACATATGATTTGTACACTAGTGGCAAATTATTTCAAAATCAATCTAATAAATCAATCTTTGGCTAAAACTGAGGAATAAACAAGAGGGCATGAGATTCAAAGGAACTGATCTGTTCTGTGCAGCCCAAGATGTCATTAGAACAAATGTTCTAACCAACTTTCATGACTAGTGAACACCCTGGCAGCCACGTTTTTCAACAGACCAGAACCATTTTCATACAAATCCAAGATATCATTTAAACAAATATTCTGACAAAGTTTCATGAAGATTCATGAAGCCATATAATGACAAATGCCCCACCCCCTGGTGGCCATGCAGTGTTTTTTTTCACCATTTTGGGAATGGGGCCTGGTCCCTTTGAATTGGGAAAATTCTCGGCGTTTTGACTAAATTTGGGAACTTAGTGTTGTTGTTGTTTTGCTAACAAATGCTTCAAAATTGAGGATACAAGTGTGTCCAGTATTATATTTACTACAGTTGATCTTATATGGATGGGAGATGAACAAAATATTTTTCTAAAAAAAAAAAAAATTTTTTTTTTTTTTTACGGTTCAATTGGGAATTTTTAGCTCCGATTTGGGAAAAATATATACTTTTTTTCATTGGGAATGGGTCCGGTTACCGGACCCGATTTTTAATGAAAAAAAAACACTGCCATGTTTTTCAAGCAACTGGAACCATTTTCAAACTTGTCAGAGATATCATTGGGACAAAGCTTCTAACCAAGTTTCATGATGATCGGACAATAAATGTGGCCTCTAGAGTGTTAATAAGGTTTAACTAAAGCAATATTAATCCATATTAGGGAAAACACCCTGCCCCCTGGTGGCCATGTTTTTAAAGCAACTGAAACCAATTTCAAACTCATCTAAGATATCATTGGAACAAATCTTCTGACAAAGTTTCATGAAGATCAGAAAATAAATGTGGCCTCTAGAGTGTTAACAAGGTTTTACTATAGCCATATAAGGAAAAAATGCCCCGCGGCCATGTTTTTCAACCAACTGGCATCATTTTTGAACTCGTCCAAGATATTATTGGGATGAATCTTCTGACCAAGTTTCATGAAGATCGGACAATAAATGTGGTATCTAGAGTGTTAACAAGATTTTACTAAAGCCATATAAAGAAAAATGCCCAGCCCCTTGGCAGCCATGTTTTTCAAGCAAACGTAACCATTTTCGAACTCAACCAAGACATCATTGAGACCAATCTTCTGACCAAATTTCATGAAGATTGGACAATAAATGTGGCCTCTAGAGTGTTAACAAGGTTTTTCTATTGCCATATAAGGAAAAATGCCCTGCCCCCTTGCGGCCATGTTTTTCAACCAACCAGCATCATTTTTGAACTCATCCAAGATATTATTGGGATGAATCTTCTGACCAAGTTTCATGAAGATCGGTAATAAATGTGGCCTCTAGAGTGTTAACAAGGTTTTATTATATCCATATAAGGAAAAATGCCCAGCCCCTTGGCAGCCATGTCTTTCAAGCAAACGTAACCATTTTCGAACTCATCCAAGATATCATTGAGACCACTCTTCTGACCAAATTTCATCAAGATTGGACAATAAATGTGGCCTCTAGAGTGTTAACAAGGCAAATGTTGACGCCGCACAACGCACGACGGACAAAAGGCAATCACAAAAGCTCACCATGAGCACGTTGTGCTCAGGTGAGCTAAAAAGTTGCTTCTATAGTGATGTTAAGGTTTTTTCTAAGATTTGACCTCGTGACCCAGTAATTAGATACACATGACCCAGATTAAAACTTGTCAAGAAACACTTTCTGACAAAGTTTTATCAATATAATGAACAAGAAGATCATGGGCCCTGAAGCGTTTACCTCAGACCTGAAAGAACTAAACTATTCTGAGAAGGTTGCGCCAAGTTGAGCTAAAAACATGGTCTTTAAATAACTACTGGCAACTACTAAACATTGACAATGCTCAGTGCATCACAAATGATGACAAACATAGACTGATCGAAATAGCTCATCTTGACTGAGCACTTCTTGCTAGGTTAAGAAAAAAATGAGTGCTTATCAGTTTTGCACAAAATTATTTATGAATGGAAAAAAACATGTAAAAAAGTAAAATAATTTACATTTATAATAATTATGCATTATAACATGTAGCACTTTCATCATAAAAGTAAAATGCAAACAGGTCATTCTGGCAAAACGCCCATCAATTCAGTTTTTCCTCATCCCAATTTATTTCTCAAACGGGTGGGGGCTTCCTTAAAACCTGTAACAAGCACAAGATCTGTTCCCCTTTTACTCTCCATTAGAAAGTTGTTTGCGTCTATGCATTTCAGAACAGGACTGGAATGCTTGAATGTCCTTCTTGTTGAAGATGTATCTTCCTCTGATATAAGTTACCCTGTACAGTGTTAAAATTCCCACTTTCAAGTTTTGTCTTTAGAAGGAGTATTTGATTGTTGTGCCGAAGAATGAATTTTATCATCTTTTGAAATCTGTAACAGAAAGTTGTGCCGAAGAATGAATTTTATCATCTTTTGAAATCTGTAACAGAAAGAAAACGCGGGTGTTATTAATATCAGCGATGATATCATAGTATGGGCATGTTTGATAAAAATCTGTTTGTAGGTATTTGCATGGTGGCTTACATTCCTTGTTAAAGAAAACTTAAAAAAAAAAAGAAATTGTAAAAGCAAATATGCCCCCCCCCCCTAAAATATGCTAAAAATCAAACTAGCTTTATTCCTATGAAAAGTTCTCTAAAATAATTTCATTACCGTTTCCCAATTAAAAGCAAAGTGAAAATGGCTTTGTGCAAACAGCATAACTCGCAGTCTTTTTCAGGTTTTATGCTGTTTGCTGCTCATCAGTATCTTAGGGTTGGAAATGAAGCCTTTAAAATTTGAATCTAGTAAAAAATGTCTTTAATTAAATTTAACTTTCTAAAGGACTACAAACGCATCAAAATATGTATCTAACTGGTAAAGGGTTAAGACTGCATAAAACAAGAATCTGCACTCAATCAATGCTGATGCCCCTGGTGAAAGCCTTGTAAGTATCGATGCATTGGCCAATTTCAATAAATCTTTGTAAACAATATTTGTCGATGTCAAGGCCAAAATAAGATGATGTGGGCTATGAACATTCATAGATTACTGATTACATCCATGTTAGAACAAGAGATTGCCAAGCAATATTGTCCCCTACCGGTGAAACTCCACCATTGTCAGTATTTTATTTATGACGTGCATAATCTCCATATTGCCATCTATCCATGTTTCAAGTTTCATGAAAAATATGAAGAACTTTTAAAGTTATTGCAGGATCCAGAAAAGTGTGACAGACAGACTGACAGAGAGCAAACCATAAGTCCCCTCCAGTTTCACCAGTAGGGGACAATAAAAGCTATAAAGGAAGAGGTATTGATGTTTCATTGAAGTTAATAAATTCTTTTTAACTTCTGAATGTCCAAAAGTAAATCCATGTCAAGGTCAAAAAGAAGTCAGATAATGTGGATAAGTTGAACGCATCCACGCAAGTATCAAAGCTCTGAAGGCAGTATTATTACTGTTAGATAAAACGTGTCATTATGGGTTAACCAATGAGTCGCGTTTTGAGAAAACTGGGCTTAATGCATGTGCGTAAAGTGTCGTCCCAGATTAGCATGTGCAGTACGCACAGGCTAATCAGGGACGACACTTTCCGCCTAAATTGCATTTTTGCTAAGAAGAGATTTCATTTAAACGAAAAATGTCATAAAAGCAGAAAATGTCTTCCATTATTAGGACTGCACAGGCTAATCTGGGACGACACTTTACGCACATGCATTATGCCCAGTTTTCTCAGAACACGAACCAAATAATGGGACCTCCTGAATGCGTTAACAAGTAGCTCAAAGTCATGGTCAAAGTATGTAAGGGTGATGCCAGTGTGTTATTAGTGTGAAAAGACATCATTCATGCAAGTATCAAAGCTCAGTTGAAAAGATTATAGATGTTTTACGAAACGTATAATTTCGGATCAACCTTGTACCAATGATTGGACAAATGGATACTTTAGTGACTAGGTATTTGCTTAACCTAATGCTACCTTCGCCCCTCTAAGAGACTAATTTAGCCTCATAAGAGATCAATTTTGCCTCCTAAGGGACTATTTTAGCTCCCCGAGAGATTAATTTAACCCCATAAGAGTTCTATTTAGCCACCAAAGGGACTATTTAAGCCCCTTGAGAGATTAATTTAACCCTCATAGAAGACTAATTAAGCCCCCCCCCCACGCCCTAGAGACTAACTTATCCACCTAAAAGACTAATTTAACCATTTAAGAGATTTATTTAGCCACATTATAATTAATTTAGCTTGCAGAGAGACTTATTAAGCCCCCTGAAGTACTAAATTAGCCCTCAAACAACCAATATAGTCACCTTAAACTTTTGATTCAACCCTCTAAGAGGCTTATTTAACCACCTAAGATACCAATTAAGTCATATAAGCTGTAATGGTAAACAGAGCTGAAGCGCTGTGCCATTCCTTGAAAAAATATAGCCATTGGTCGCTTGACTACTTGCTAAAATTTATGCTATATTCAAATTTTGAGGGCCATGCTGTTCATTTGGCTCAATGTTTGCGAGTCAAAATGATGAATGCATGTCTATAAATTGAGTGTCAAAATTGAGTGAAACAAACATTCTGAGCACGCAAACCCACTGTTTGGCGTCCAATGAAAGCCCTTGACAAATATGGCCAACAGGTAGTGAGAGATTACTAAGACCATTGTATACACTTGAGCTGCTTGAAATACCGTACCTGAGACATAGGGGTTGAATAGAACAGCTGATGTCTCAGCAGTTCATTACTTGCTGGTACAGGGCTGTTCCCACATGCATTCCCACTCCCACTTGTATCCTACACAAAATATAAGATACAAATACTTGTATTATTATTGCCTAAGTTACAAACAATTCAGTTTCAGGAATGGAACTAAACTTTACCCATTCATATGTTGAACATAAGTGTTTGAAACTAAACTTAGACCCATGACTGATTTGTTAAAAAAAATAAAATCAATACATGTACTCAGATTTGTTCAATCAGTCAACCAGATGCATTTTTTTCTAAATCATTTTCCCTGCAGAAAATTTTATATCAAATCCGTCATTTTTTGGAGCCAGTCACCTTAAAATATTCCAAATCGTCATCTAAGGGTACTAGAACCATACCAGGTTTAATTGAACCATACTAATTTATTAGGTTGCAGTGATATATGGGACATTGTGTCAGCCTAGCAAAAGGGAGGTCACAGATTTAATCCCTACGGTGGGAGCGCTCCAAAAAACTTCCAAAACAGACAATAAGCACTGGTTCAATCCAGGCAACGGACTCGAGAGCGTTCCAATAAGCCTAAGGCTTTCGATGCAATCAAGGAAACATTAACAGATTTAAACTAAACCTTACCACCACATTTATCGGGCTGCTTCCCTCTTCAGTTGACATGGTACTGGTCTCCATGCGTTTTAGGGTGGACTCCTCCTTTGGAAGAGTCATCTGAACCGTCCCTACATTTGTAATGTACTTTAATTGTAGGTGTCTATTGGCCTCAAAAGCACTAACATTTAAAATGTACACTGATTGTAACACCTACATTTGAAATGTACTTTGATTGTAACATCTACATTTGAAATGTACGATTGTAACATCTACATTTGAAATGTACTTTGATTGTAACACCTACATTTGAAATGTACCTTGATTGTAACATCTACATTTGAAATGTACTTTGATTGTTACACCTACATTTGAAATGTACCTTGATTGTAACATCTACATTTGAAAAATACTGGTTGAAACACCTACATTTCAAATGAACTTTGATTGTAACACCTAATAGTCTCAAATAAACTTAAAATTGAAATAAACGTGTTTGTATGTACCAATTGGTCTCAAAAGCAACTAAATTTGAAATGTACTTAATTTCATGTACTTACCAGTATAAATAGTTTCAACTACATTTGCAATGAATTTTGATTGGTTTCAACAACATTTGAAAAATATTTCACCTGCTTGATGTGACCCATTCACCTGCCATACACCACATTTACACATCTCACAATCTGGATAGTCACTTTTATTGTATTTTTATAAATGCTAGTTAGCACCTGTGCTACAACAACCTACCTGTACTTGCAGGCTGAGTTAAAGACAAAGGCAGGGTGAGGCGGGCATTGACGGCCAGCAGGTGATCACGACGTGATACCAGATTGCGACAGTGTTCCTCCAGACGACGATTCTCCGTCCTCAGCTTGTAAAGGCAACTTAACAAAGAGGCAACTGAAAAAGCGGTAATTATTTGAGCCTCACTCTTGAAAAGCGGGGCTTAGTTTAAACCTACTTATTTTAGCTCGATTGGATAGAAAGCCTCAGGCTTATTTGAAACATTCTCGAGTCTGTTTCCTGGGTCAAGAACCAGTACTTGATGTCTATGGGAAAAATCTAAAGAACGCTCCCAGTCGGGATTGGACCATGACCTCCCGATTGCTAGGCGGACAATATATCCGCTACACCACTGCGACCTCAAAGCGGGGCTTAATGCATGTACAAGTCCCTTTAAAGAATTTGTAAGGAAATCTATTGAATTACACAAGCCTTTTGACTAGTAATATGGACTCCCAATACAAAAAATATTCACAATGAAAATATTTCAAGCCAAAGGAGAAATATATTATAAAGCGAATATAAATTTCGTCATATTTTAGCTTCGTACAGAAATATTATGATCTTAAACAAAAAATTTGTTGTTTTTTTTCTCTCAAGAAATAGTCAATGTTATCCTTACTTGCAATCCATATTTGCCATTAAAAACAATGGGAAAATTATGTTTAAAGTTGAGCATACTTCCAAGTACATATAGATGGAATTGCATGCTATGCAATAAACAGTTTTTTTTTCTGTTTTGTAGCTTTAATTCACCTCAATATGTTACTAATTGTTTTGTTTGTTAACCTGGTTATTTGTTAGTATTTAATACAATTCCTTGAACTCTTTGTTCATATTGCAGGATTTGCTATAATTGAGGTATAACAAATCCATGCATAACATTCAAAAGACACAAACACACACTTCACAGATACAGACACATACACACATTATCAGATACATACACACAAACAGACACATACACACTTTTTACAGATACATACACACTTTTTACAGATACAGACACATACACACATTTCATACATACAGACACATACACACATTTCACAGATACATACACATACACACATTTCACAGATACAGACACATACACACATTTCACAGATACAGACACATACACACATTTCACAGATACAGACACATACACACATTTCACATATACAGACACATACACACATTATCAGATACATACACACTTTTTACAGATACAGACACATACACACATTTCACATATACAGACACATACACACATTATCAGACACATACACACTTTTTACAGATACAGACACATACACACATTTCATACATACAGACACATACACACATTTCACAGATACATACACATACACACATTTCACACATACATACACATACACACATTATCAGACACATACACACTTTTTACAGATACAGACACATACACACATTTCACACATACATACACATACACACTTTTTACAGATACAGACACATACACACATTTCATACATACAGACACATACACACATTTCACAGATACAGACACATACACACATTTCACACATACATACACATACACACATTTCACAGATACAGACACATACACACATTTCACACATACATACACATACACACTTTTTACAGATACAGACACATACACACATTTCATACATACAGACACATACACACATTTCACAGATACAGACACATACACACATTTCACACATACATACACATACACACATTTCACAGATACAGACACATACACACATTTCATACATACATACACATACACTCATTTCACACATACATACACATACACACTTTTCACAGATACAGACACATACACACATTTCACAGATACAGACACATACACACATTTCACAGATACAGACACATACACTCATTTCACAGATACAGACACATACACACATTTCCCAGATGCATACACACATTTGATAGATACAGACACATTCACACATTTCAGATATATACACACATTTCACACACACATTTCACACATACAGACACATTTCACACATACAGACACATACACACATTTCACACATACAGACATTCCACACATACATACATTTCATGCATACAGACATTTCACACATACAGACATTTCACACATACACAATAATCAGATACTGATGTCAATTCTTACTATCAAAGTGCTGGCCCTGTTCCATCAAAAAATGAGAGCCCTGCTCCCACTGTCTCTCTAGCAGCTCCTCCATACTGCTTGGAGTTTCACTGAAACAGTGGGCCATACACAAAAATTAAATAACTTTTATTTGAGCATTGCCCTGGCAAAACTGGGCTGGATGCACATGCCTAAAGTGCTGTCCCAGATAAACCTGGAGGCAAAACTGGGCTGGATGCACATGCCTAAAGTGCTGTCCCAGATAAACCTCTGGCAAAACTGGGCTGGATGCACATGCCTAAAGTGCTGTCCCAGATAAACCTGCGGGCAAAACTGGGCTGGATGCACATGCCTAAAGTGCTGTCCCAGATAAACCTCTGGCAAAACTGGGCTGGAAGCACATGCCTAAAGTGCTGTCCCAGATAAACTTGCCAAGTCTGTACAGGCTTATCGGGGTTGACAATCTCCGCTTTTATGGATTTTTTTTTTTGAAAGGAAGTCTCTTCTAACAGAGACTGCACAGGCTAATCTGGGATGACACTTAATGCACATGCATTAAGCCCAGTTTTCCCAGAACAAGGACCATTTAGTTCCAGACGCTCTTCAAAGAGGTCACGGTCATGATTCATAAGGGATGTTTAAAGGCTAGCAATCAGGTCCCGGATTCAATACCCCTATTGAGAGCATTCTCTATATACTTTCACGAGACACCAAATGTTGGTTATTCTCAGGAAAAGGATTCAAAAGTGTCTCAAAAAGATGCAATTCAACAAAAAGTACATAGGGTTAAACTTTTCACTAACCAAAATCAAATTCAATTCCTGACATACAGGACATATTTTTATTTTTTTTTACTAGTGTATTTACTTCCATACTGTGAATATATTAAAACATACATGTACAAGAATCCTCATTGTCGTATCATTATTTCACATAATTTCTAACCTTTCGTCCTTTTTGATGGGAGCCTGGGATGTCTGGAATCGACTGGGAAAGAATGGAAGACTGGGACCCATCATAGGTCCATTTGAAAAACGCTCCTTAAAATCTGAACAGGAAAGACTCATAGATTCAAATTTGAGGATTAATGCATGTGCGTAAAATATCGTCCCAGATTAGCCTGCGCAGTCCACACAAGCTTATCAGGGACAACACTTTCCGCATTTATTGATTTAAAAAAAAAATGTAGACTCTTCTTAAAGAAAATCCAGTTTAACTCTTTGCATGCTGGGAAATTTGTTGTCTGCAAAAATGTTGTCTGCTGAATTTCTAAAATTAGCATTTTGTTTGATTTTTTTCAACGAATACTATCAGAATAGCAAAAAGTTTGGATCCTGATGAGACGCCACATTCTGTGGCGTCTCATCTGGATCCAAACTGTTTGCAAAAGCCTTCAAAATTCGGTTTGAGCACTGAAAGGTTTAAGAAAAAGTGTCATCCCTGATTAGCCTGTGCGCACTGCCCAGGCTAGTAATTAGATATCAAACTAAAGAAATTACGTACGCTGTGATAAACTCAGCTGTAAATCCATCCAATTGCACATAAGCACAGTAAATTCACTAAATTGGAACAATATCATTTCGTTTCTTATTATGTCATTTAATATTTTTGCGGCTTTTCTTTTCCTTTAGTTCATTTTAAAAAAGAAAATAGAAAATTATGGCAATAAAAAAGGACGAATGACATATAATACTTCAAGTTTACTTTGTCTTTTTTTGTGTTATACATGTTGTGTGTTTGTTGTTACTTCACTTTGATTCAACAATACAATAATTCATTAATTGACATTAAAACAGCAAACTAACAATTAACAATTTAACAATTACCAGCAAGAGAACTGGGCCCTGTTTCCATGCTTGGTAGGTTTGAACACCGGAGAGCAGTTTCACCTGGAAGTATGCACATTGTCTAAGTGATACACTCTTTTAGTGTAAGTTGGTTTACTATTAATAACAGAACACATCAAAACAAACAAGAGCTTTGTGACAGAAGTGAAGTATACCCCCACGTGCCGCATTGACACAGACTATTTTGCATGCTGTCTTCACAAAACAAGAAGCTAATTTATGGGGATTTTTAAGAATTATTATGCCGTTATCATTTATGGCCATTTTTTACCTTTGAACTCAAAGTGTGACCTTAACCTTGGAGATATCAACATAATTCTTTCGTGCGACACACCGTCCAATGATGGTAAACAAATGATTTAAAAATCTCACAATGAACAACATAGTTATGGCCCGGAAAAGCTCATTTATGGCCATTTTGACCTTTGAACACAAAGTGTGAGATATTGACGTAATTCTTTCGCGCGACACACCATCCAATGATGGTGAACAAATGTGCCAAATGATTTTAAAATCTCACAATGAACGACATAGCTATTGCCCAGACAAGCTTATGTATGGCCATTTTTGACCTTTGAACTCAAAGTGTGACCTTGACCTTGGAGACACTGACGTAATTCTTTCGTGCGACACACCGTCCAATTATGGTGAACAAATGTGCCTAATGATTTTAAAATCTCACAATAAATGACAAAGTTATGGCCCGGACAAGCTCATTTATGACCATTTTTGACCTTTGAACTCAATGTGTGACCTTGACCTTTGAGATATCGACATAATTCTTTCGCGCGACACACCATCCAATGATGGTGAACAAATGTGCCAAATGATTTCAAAATCTCACAATGAACAACATAGTTATGGCCCAGACAAGCTTTCGGGACAGACCAACAGACAGGCTGACAGACAGACCGACCGACAAAGTGACTCCTATATAGCCCCCATTACCATTGGTAATGGGGGTATAATCACAGACAACTGTCCTTGATTCAGACAAAGAGTGAGAATGGATGTAGAAATCATTTCATAGCCAAACCCCACACAAGTCATAAGGTCGGGCAGGGAATTAAACCAACAATCTTCGGATTTGCCAAAACATACAAATACACCAATATGGGTATTAAGGGCTATTTTGCCATATCCTGCGTGTCTTTCCAATTTCCAATTTTGCGCATTTTCCCAAATCCATGCCCCCCCCCCAAAAAGAAAATCAAAAATCATATGTAACAATCCACTCCACATGCTTTTTCTACTGAAATAAACGTTAACAGAAATCAACATGTGCACCCGGCATTCTGTCGTATATTTTAAACAGGAGACAGTGCAGGAAACAACTTACGAAAATGGCTTAGCACAAAATTAAGTATTTTCTATTTCAAATTTTCTTATAAATGGGTTAAGTATATAGATATTGAAACGCCAGTAACATAACCAAAGTCTCATACATACTATGTGTAACTGGTGGTCTTGAAATCGGGTTAAGAAAACGAGGTTCCCCACCAAAAACGTTGAAATTCTGAGGCCTGAAAACAAGACGTTTTTATTCATTTATAAGTCGAGTGCAAGATTGAGAACTGCTGCACTTTTGATAAGCTTGAACCAGGGACCTCTCAAAGCAAACGTTAACTCTCTACCTAATATACTTTTTAATTTCTGGGGTAGTTCAAAATTCAATACCATGCTGGTAATACACGTTCTTACAAAATTATCTATGAAAAGCCGTAAAACAAGTTATTCTTTCTCCGATTTTGATTGACGATTATTCATAACAAACGGATATTTCAAACAATTTCTAAGTCAGGAATGTCAATCAGTGTTTTTTTTTGTTCCCATTAGGGTCTGGTAGGGTACCCTTACACAATGGAAGTATCTATTTTTCCCCAATGTGACTTAAATATTCCAAATTGAAGGTTTCCAATAAAAGATTTGTTTTTTAATAAGTCTTTAACATTAAGTTTATGTCCCATCACGTTCTATAAGTTGAACCATAGTAAATGTAATTTTGAAATCACTTTCAGTCTCAATTTTAAAGTATTTGTTCGCCAAAAAACAAAAACACTGATTTCACAATTTTAGTCACAACAATACAATTTTTCCAAATACGAAGGGACCCAGCCACATTTCAAAAATGGTGAAAAAAAACACTGTTATTCTGATTTCATATGCATCATGCAGATATTTCTTTATTTTTCAATTGCCATTTTGCAAAACTGTGATTAAGTCAGTTTAACATTACCCCAATGTCGTACTGCTAGAGGCTGCCGTTGTTACTGTTGCTGTCGCTGTAACGGCCACTGTCGTCGCTGTAGCCTGTGCAGCTCCAGACTTTTTCCGCGAGCGTTTGGAGACAGGTGGAGACACCCCTTCCCCCTCCTCATTGGTAGACACTGAGGTCTTCCTTAGAGTCCTCTGTTTAGTGGTCTTGTTCCTCAATACAGCCTTCCTCTCCTTTTCAATGGACCTGACATCACAAATTAATAAGAGCTGTCAGAGGACAGCGTGTGACTATTCGAGTGCTTGACTGACAGTATAACGTTAGCCATCAAGGGGAAATTGTTCATATTCAATAATTTATTAGACGATCTTTCAAAAAACAAAAAAAAAAAAATTGTGGGTGGGGGGTGGGGGGAGGGGGTATAATGTGGGGTGTGGTAATTTATAAGATGATGTTTAAAAAAAAACTTTTTAGGGGGGTGGGTGGGGTAGGGGGGTGTGGGGGGGGTAGTGGGGTGAGAGGGGGGGGTGAGAGGGGGGTATAATCTGGGGTGTGGTAATTTATTAGATGATGTTTAAAAAAAAATGGAGGGGGAGGGATTCTGGGTAGGGGCATGGGGTATTGTTTGCGTGAAATCCATTGTAGTATTCAGGTAAGTGTTGTTTTGTCAAAGTAATAATAAAATATGATCATAAATAAAGAAGTTATGGCAATTTAAGCAAAATGTTCAATTATCTAAGTGTAAAAGGGGCCATAATTATGTCAAAATGCTTGATACAGTGGTCTGCTCTTGTTTATAGGTTTGGGTCATGTTGGTAAACAAGTATGCAACATATAAAAGCAATATATAGGAAATATTTGGGGTAGTAAGCAAACTTTAACATAGATTGATCAATAATATGCATATTCTAAGTATAAAAGGGGCAATAATTATGACAAAATGCTTGATAGAGTTGTCTGCTCTTGTTTAGAGGTTGGGGTGATGTTGGTTAACAAGTATGCAAAATATAAAAGCAATATGTCAAGGGACAGTGAAAATAAATGTGGTAGTACGAAAACTTAAACATTTGCTGCATATTCTAAGTGGAGAAGGGGCCATAATTATGACAAAATGCTTGCTAGAGTTGTCTGCTCTTGTTTATAGGTTGGGATCATGTTGGTAAACAAGTATGCAAAATATGAAAGCAATATGTCAAGGGACAATGAAAATAATTGGGGTAGTACAAAAACTTTAACATTTGCACGCTAACGCTAACGCAGACGCCGGGGTGAGTAGGATAGCTCCACTATATATATTTCATATATAATAGTCCAGGGCTTAACACTAAGGCACATCCGAACGACATTCACTGCCTGTACCTAGGTCCGGGCTAGCCAATGTCCCAGGAACATGCCCGACCGGTCGTGTGTATTTTGGGCAGGATAATGTGTTCTATATCAATAAACTGCGTTTTAAATAAGCTTTTCAAAGATGCAAAACTCTTAATACACTATGATCAGATGACAATTAAATCCCAGAGTGAAGTCGGAGAGAACAAACGGATCGTTACTCGAAATAGATTTGGAACCCCCAATGAAACAAGAGCACCGCCTTGCGGGTGCAGACCGCTCATCTATTTTCTTTTTAAAGGTGAAGGGACTCTCAATTTCAATCACAAAGAAGGGAGGGGTGGAGTGAAGAGGGGTGTATAGTGTGGGGGTGTGGACATTAATTACATTATCTTCCAAAAATGCGGGGAAAAAAATGCAAAAAAATTCGGGGGGTGGGGGGGGGGGGGGGGGAGGGGATTCTTGCGAGTGATGGTTGAACGGTAGTTCAAAAATAAAATAATAAAAATAAATATTTGTGTTTTTTAACCGTTTCAAAAAAAAAATTGGGGGGGGGGGGTGAAGTGTGAGGGTGTGGTGGTCATTTGTGTGATGATCCTAAAAAAAAAAAATATTTAGGGGGGAAAGGATTCGGGGGGGGGGGGGGTTAATAATTTGACCTTGAGAGTCAAGGTCATTCAAAGGTCAAGGTAAAATTCAACTTGCCAGGTACAGTAACCTCATGATAGCATGAAAGTATTTGAAGTTTGAAAGCAATAGCCTTGATACTTTAGAAGTAAAGTGGATCAAAACACAAAATTTAACCATATATTCAAAGTCACTAAGTCAAAAAAGGGCCATAATTCTGTAAAAATGACAACCAGAGTTATGCAACTTGTCCTTTTACTGTACCCTTATGATAGTTTGCGAGTGTTCCAAGTATGAAAGCAATATCTATGATACTTTAAGGGTAAAGTGGACCAAAACACAAAACTTGACCAAATTTTCAATTTTGTAAGTATAAAGGGCCCATAATTCCGTCCAAATGCCAGTCAGAGTTACATAACTTTGCCTGCACAGTCCCCTTATAATAGTTAATAAGTGTTGCAAGTATGAAAGCAATAGCTTTGATACTGTAGGAATAAAGTGGACCTAAACACAAAACTTAACCAAATTTTCAATTTTCTAAGTATAAAAAGGGCACATAATTCTGTCAAAATTCCAGTCAGAGTTACACAACTTTGCCTGCACAGTCCCCTTATGATAGTTAGTAAGTGTTGCAAGTATGAAAGCAATAGCTTTAATACTTAAGGAATAAAATGGACCTAAACACAAAACTTAACCAAAATTTTCAATTTTCTAAGTATAAAAAGGGCACATAATTCTGTCAAAATGCACGCCAGAGTTATCTAACTTTGCCTGCCCAGTCCCCTCATGATAGTAAGTGTACCAAGTTTGAATGCAATAGCATTGATACTTTCCGAGAAAAGTGGACCTAAACGCAAAGCTTAACCGGACACCAACGCCGACGCCAAGGTGTTGACAATTGCTCATAATTTTTTTTTCAAAAAATAGATTAGCTAAAAAATAACAAATGATCTCACACTGACATGAACAAATATCCTCTATTTATTTAACATGAAATTTAAACTTATTGCATTTGTTTCCCCTGTATATAAGAAAGATATAATAGTGTATTACCTCCCCTGTCCTGCTTATATTTATATTAATCAACAAAATTGAACATTAACACAATATTTAATATACAAAAAAAATATCATATTCTGATAATATTTTTTACTGATCCACTTTATTTTACTCAAATGATGAGGTTTCATTGGACTGATAATTACAGATTTAGGATTACAGACCAGTTGCTTCAGTTATATTGTTCAGAGTTCGCCCTGTTGGCCGCGTATGCGTTCTTGAGTTATCATCCAAAAACCATTTTACCATTTCGAGTCACCTTGACCTTTGACCTAGTGACCTCAAAATCAATAGGGGTCATCTGCGAGTCATGATCAATATACCTATGAAGTTTCATGAACCTAGGCATAAGCGTTTTTGAGTTATCATCCAGAAACCATTTTACTATTTCAGGTCACCCCGACCTTGACATTTGACCTGGTGACCTGAAAATCAATAGGGGTCATCTTCCAGTCATGATCAATGTACCTATGAAGTTTCATGATCCTAGGCATAAGTGTTCTTGAGTTATCATCTGGAAACCATTTTACTATTTCGGGTAACAGTGACCTTGACCTTTGACCTAGTGATCTGAAAATCAATAGGGGTCATCTGCGAGTCATGATCAATGTGTCTATGAAGTTTTATGATCCTAGGCATAAGTGTTCTTGAGTTATCATCCGGAAACCATTTTACTATTTCGGGTCATCGTGACCTTGACCTTTGACCTAGTGACCTAAAAATCGATAGGAGTAATCTGCGAGTCATGATCAATGTACCTATGAAGTTTCATGATCCTTGGCATAAGGGCTCTTGAGTTATCATTCGGAAACCATCTGGTGGACGGACGAACACATGAGCAAAACAATATACCCCTCTTCTTCGAAAGGGGGGGGGGGCATAATGAGAAAACTGCCCCCTCCCAGCAGCCATGTTATTCAACTGACTGGAACCATTTTTGAACTCAACTCTCGTATCAAGGATACAAATGTTCTGAGCACATTTCATGAAAATTGGGCCAAAAATGTGACTTCTACTGTGTTCACATGTTTTCACTATATACATATAGAGAAAAATGCCCCGCCCACTGGCAGCCATGTTTTTTCACCAATCCCCACCATTTTCAAATTCCTCCGAGATATCAATAAAACCAATGTTTTGACCAACTTTCATGATGATTGGGCAAAAATTGTGACTTCTAGAGTGTTTACAAGGTTTCTCTATAGCCAAATAGGGAAAACTGCCACTATATACATATAGAGAAAAATGCCCCGCCCACTGGCGGCCATGTTTTTTCACCGATCTCGACCATTTTCAAACTCGTCCGAGACATTAATTGAACCAATGTTTTGACCAACTTTTATGATGATTGGGCAAAAATTGAGACTTCTAGAGTGTTTACAAGGTTTCTCTATAGCCAAATTAGGAAAACTGCCCCGCCCACTGGCGGCCATTTTTTTCAACACACAGGAACCACTTTTGAACTCAATCAAGATATCATTAAGACAAACATTTTGACAAAGTTACATGAAGATTGAACATAAAATGTTACTTCTACAGTGTTAACAAGGTTTTTCTTTTTTTTACCTAGTGACCTACTTTTTGACCCAGCACAACCCAGTTTCGAACTCAGCCGAGATTTTATTGGGGCAAAGCTTTTTACCAAGTTTCATGAAGATGGGACAAGAAATGTGGCCTCTAGAGTGTTTACGAGCAAATGTTTATGACCGGACGGACGGACATACGACAGACAAAGACCGGTCAGAAAAGCTCACCTGAGCAATCAGGTGAGCTAAAAATCCAGAGTCTGGATGTTTAACAAGGTACTTATTCATGAAATTAAGTTCAATAAACGAAAGGATCAGATGAGTATTACTTCACATAGTTATTGCAATCACCGAAAAGTCTTATTTGCATAGGTAACACAAAATATTGCACCGACAAACATAACCGTAAAACTTAATACCAATACAAAGTAATTAGATTTTGGAGTATTTGGCAAGCATGTAAATACATGAATAAATTGGTTTTTCTAGTATATTCCAGCAAGTCAACCAATCAGCAATAAGCACGTTAGCTAAGGACCAATCAAAGTTGTAAAGAAAATATATGCAAATTAACCTGTAGACAAAATGTAGAGGTGTAGTCAGAAGTAGGGAGTCTGCGTTTAGATTTGAAAAGAACTTTGAGATTTGTCACTTCTTGACGTGGTGGCCATATTGGCCGCCGCGCTGTAAAATTGTACTTCATGAATATTAGCAAGCGTTGTGTTAGAAAATATATACATTGTAACAGAAATAAATGGCGATGAAAACATAGATGAACTTGGGTTGTTATTGTGTGTTCGCCACGAACAATGAGTAATTACGCTACACCTAGTTACAAGGACTGGTTTATGGCCAAATTTGACCATTAACCTTGAACACCTTTTAGATAAGGAGACATGCAGGACAAAAATCTGTTAGTTAAGTCAAAATAGAGAAGGGGGGGCGGGGCAAGAATACTCTTATTTATTATATACCACACATGCATTCATAAAACTTGGATGCCCTAGCATTCCACTTTTGTCTCAAAATTTTGAGATTTCTTTTTTTTTATTCTTTGGGAACCTTCAATCGGGAATGGTTTAGATCTTAGGAAAACTATATACTTTTTCTGTTGGGAATGGGTCCCCTTAACGAATCTTAATGAAAAAAACATCGCTTCTTCGAAACCTAAACGCAGATTTCGAAACCTAAATGCAGATTTTAGTTCAAGGTCAAGGTCAAAGGGGTCGATATTTGTGTGCATATGGAAAGGCCTTGTCCATATACACATGCATACCAAATATGAAGGTTACATCTAAAGCGACATTGAAGCTATGAGCATTTTTCGAAACCTTAACACAAAGAGTGACAGACTTTCAGACAGACAGACAGACGGACGGAACTGCGATCACTATATGCCCACCTTTGGGGGCATAAAAATCCCTGCAATCTCACCCAGTTCTGGATCTCTTGGGTTTACCAGCCTGCAGGGGGTCCGAGTCAGTGGTGGGAGTGGAGGCGTGGCTGAACACCATGCTCGATATACCATCCAGCGACGTGGGGAACGATGACTGAAACAGACACACGACCAATGTACACTCAATGTCAGTGGTTGAGTGCAAAACTAGTTCATTTTCTGTAAGAAACAATGCATAAAAGATGTTATATGATAGTGATTTTCTGATTAATATTGAGTTATGAATCGACGTAAAATTGGTAAATGTGAGTTAAGGCAAAACAAATGTAACAAGAGATTGCCAAGCAATATGGTCCCCTACCGGTGAAACTCCACCATTGTCAGTAAAAAAACAACAAAAGGGCCTGAAAGAACTAAAGTCGCTCACCTTAGATAAAAAGAAACAACCTGTTTTTTGCAGCCCAAGATGCCAATAGAACAAATGTTCTAACCAAGTATCATGAAGAATGAACAACAAATGGCCCCTTGGCGGCCATGTTTTTTTAACAGACCTGAACCATTTTTTAACTCTTACAAGATGTCCAAATTTCATGAAGATTGGGAAAAAAATGTGTCTTCTAGACTGTTCACATGTTGTCACTATATACATATAAAGACAAGATGTGTTTGTGAAACACAATGTTCCCCTATATGACGTTTGACCTTGAAGGATGACCTTGACCCTTCACCACTCAAAATGTGCAGCTCCATGAGATACACATGCATTTCAAATATAAAATCGATAGCTTCAATATTGCAGAAGTGACATTACATGAGCAATTTTGACCCATATATTTGACCTTGAAGGATGACCGTGACCTTTCACCACTCAATAAGTGCAGCTCCATGAGATACACATGCATGCCAAATATCAAGTTGCTACCTTCAATATTGCAAAAGTATTCATAAAACAAGGGCTGTTTGTAAAACATGCATGCCCCCCATGTGGGCTGTCCGTTGTAGTGGCAGCGATTGTGTGAATACGATTTTTGTCACCGTGACCTTGACCTTTGACCTAGTGACCTGAAAATCAATAGGGGTCATCTGCTGGTCACGATCAATGAACCTATGAAGTGTCATGATCCTAGGCAAAAGCGTTCTTGAGTTATCATCCGAAAATCATTTTACTATTTCGGGTCACCGTGACCTTGACCTTTGACCTTGTGACCTCAAAATCAAAAGGGGTCATCTGCAAGTCATGATCAATCTACCTATGAAGTTTCATAATCCTAGGCGTATGCGTTCTTGAGTTATCATCCGAAAACCATTATACTATTTTGGGTCACTGTGACCTTGACCTTTGACCTAGTGACCTCAAAATCAATAGGGGTCATCTGCGAGTCATGATCAATCTACCCATGAAGTTTCATGATCCTAGGCGTATGCGTTCTTGAGTTATCATCCGGAAACCATTTTACTATTTCGGGTCAATGTGACCTTGACCTTTGATCTAGTGACCTCAAAATCAATAGGGGTCATCTGCAAGTCATGATCAATCTACCTATCAAGTTTCATGATCCTAGGCATATGCGTTCTTGAGTTATCATTCAAAAGCCATTTTACTATTTCTGGTCACCGTGACCTTGACCTTTGAACTAGTGACCTCAAAATCAATAGGGGTCATCTGCGAGTCATGATCAATGTACCTATGAAGTTTCATGATCCTAGGCCCAAGCGTTCTTGAGTTATCGTCTGACAACCACCTGGTGGACGGACCGACCGGCCGACATGAGCAAAGCAATATACCCCCTCTTCTTCGAAGGGGCATAATAAGCGATTTGGGCCACATATATTTGACCTCTGACCTTGAAGGATGACCTTGACCTTTCACCACTCAAAATGTGCAGCTCCATGAGATAAACATGCATGCCAAATATCAAGTTGCTATCTTCAATATTGCAAAAGTATTCATAAAATAAGCGATTTGGGCCACATATATTTGACCTCTGACCTTGAAGGATGACCTTGACCTTTCACCACTCAAAATGTGCAGCTCCATAAGATACACATGCATGCCAAATATCAAGTTGTTATCTTCAATATTGCAAAAGTATTCATAAAATGAGCATTTTGGCCACATATATTTGACCTCTGACCTTGAAGGATGACCTTGACCTTTCACCACTCAAAATGTGCAGCTCCATGAGATACACATGCATGCCAAATATCAAGTTGCTATATTCAATATAGCAAAAGTTATTGCAAAATGTTAAAGTTGGCGCAAACAGACCAACAGACCAACCAACCAACCAACAGACAGGGCAAAAACAATATTTCCCCTACTACTATAGTGGGGGACATAAAAACTGCCCCACTCCCTGGCGGCCATGTTTTTTCACTGATCACGACCATTTTCAAACTCGTCCGAGACATCCACATAACTAATGTTTTGACAAAATTTCATGATGATTAGGCAAAACATGTGACTTTTAGAGTGTTCACAAGCTTTTTTACTATATAAATATAAGGAAAAAGACCCCCCCTGGCGGCCATGTTTTTTTACCGATCCAAACCATTATCAAACTCAACTGTCCTATCCAGGTGTGGTAGTGCGGTCTCCTTCGCTTACGCAAATGTACCGGTCACAGGACAGTTACAAGTTATGTAACTTTGTAAGCACTTATGTAATGCGAAAATATTTATTTGACAAACTCTTATTTCCTGTCAGGATGAATATACTGACTGGTTGTAATTCAATTAACTAAAGGCGTTCAGTCAGGGACGCCTAAATACACTCAAAGAATTTATTTATAAGTGAAAACCAAGGCAGCTTTAACAAAAATAACTAATTTTTATTCCAAGAACTCGGAAAATGAAGAGAAATGACAGAAAATTAAGAACAGGTACAAGCCAAGTCTAAAGAATCTAATTATTGTTACAAAAATGAACAACATACAGCAAATACCTTAATGAATGTAAAAAGAAGTTAAAAATTTGTCAAAAATACTTATAAAAATATAAGTTTCTGTTAGTCTAGAAAGTGCTTCAAAAATCTAGTTTACAAAATAGGTCTAATTTAATCTAAAGAACAATATTTATGGAGATTAGGAAACTTCAGTGAATCAAATGTAAAAATAAGAAAAATTCACTACAGTTATTGAAATAGAATAGAGTCGTTCTAATTTAGAAAATGCCAAATAAAAATAATCTTAATAATAAGAATAATTTAGAAAATAATGCCAAAATGTCTTGATGCTGGTGTTAAAAATAATTTAGAGTTTAATTATTTCAAAATTCCAACCTTTTTCAAGAGCTGTTAACTTTTCAAGAAAGCATCAAGAGGTGTTTAAATCAGCCAAAACAGCTTATTTTATACAGTTCAGAAGAGATCAATGGCAAGTAGTCAAATTTCCCTCAGAACAGTGCATTTATCAATGATCAATATCTTCCCAAATTCCAGAGCAGAACTAAAAATAGATTACTGAACCAGGTTAAACAAGGGAGATAAATACTGCATAAATACTGCAAAATCATGTACATGTTGTCTTTCTTTCAGTTATCTCTTAGTTGAAAGGCTTATCATAAGTGTAAATGACTAAAACAGTTATGTTAACTATGAAAATTCTGTGTTATGAAAAATAACATAACACAGTTAATGTCACATAATATTGACATAATAAAACCAAACTTTACTACACAGGAAACCAATGTTCTGACCAAATTTCATGAAGATTGAGCAAACTAGAAAGTTAACAAGACTATTGCCAAGCAATATAGTCCCCTAACGGCTCCACCATTGTCAGAAATTCCACCATTTTCAGATTTTTTATTATTTGTTGCCATAGCAACCAGAATTTTTGATGTAGGAACAAAATGAAATGACGTGCATAATGTCCATATTGCCATCTATCCATGTTTCAAGTTTCATGAAAAAATATTAAGAACTTTTAAAGTTATCGCAGGATCCAGAAAAGTGTGACTGACAGACAGACAGAGTGCAAACCATAAGTCCCCTCCGGTGAAACCGGTAGGGGACAACAAGATTTTACTATAGCCATATATAGCCAGATAAGGAAAAATGCCCCGCCCCTTGGCAGCCATGTTTTTCAAGCAAAGGTTACCATTTTTGAACTCATCCAAGATATCATTGGGACAAATCATCTGAGCAAGTTTCATGAAGATCGAAAATAAATGTGGCCTCTAGAGTGTTAACAAGGTTTTACTATAGCCATATAAGGAAAAATGCCCCGCCCCCTGGCGGCCATGTTTTTCAACCAACCGACATCATTTTCAAACTCATCCAAGATATCATTGGGATGAATCTTCTGACCAAGTTTTATGAGGATCGGACAATAAATGTGGCCTCTAGAGTGTTAACAAGATTTTGCTATAGCCATATATAGCCATATAAGGAAAAATGCCCTGCCCCTTGGCAGCCATGTTTTTCAAGCAAACGTAACCATTTTCGAACTCATCCAAGATATCATTGAAACCAATCTTCTGACCAAATTTTATGAAGATTGGACAATAAATGTGGCCTCTAGAGAGTGAACAAGGCAAATGTTTACGTCGCACCACGGACAACGCACGACGGGCGACAGACAAAAGGCGATCACAAAAGCTCACCATGAGCACGTTGTGCTCAGGTGAGCTAAAAATAATATTTTTTTTATATATATTTGTTGCCATAGCAACCAGAATTTTTGACGTAGGAACAAAATGAAATGACGTGCATAATCTCCATATTGCCATCTATCCATGTTTTAAGTTTCATGAAAAAATATTAAGAACTTTAAAAGTTATCTCAGGATCCAGAAAAGTGTGAACAACTGACTGACAGACAGACTGACAGACAGACAGACAGACAGACAGACAGACAGACAGACAGACGGAATGCAAACCATAAGTCACCTCCGGTTTCACTGGTAGGGGACAACAAGCAAATTCGTTGAATTGATATCCCCAGCCAATATGCTTCTGGACACAAAAGTGTTATATTTGACACTCAAAAAAGCATTTTTTCAAGGTACAACGGGCCATAACTCTGTTATTAACAGATGGTGTACACTGCCATTTGGTGTGCATCATCCTCTTATCCATATATATACTCATACCAAGATTCAATGAAATCCGCCATAGCACTTCCAAGATACGGCTCCGGACGGACGGAAAGATGGAAGGACAACGCCAAAACAATATCCCTCCACCTATGGCAGGGGATAATAATTGGGTATAGAGTGGGTACTTTCATTTAATTAAAAACTTTAGCCAACTCTTTTGTGTTTGAATTTGGCTGCTTGCCAGCTCTTATTGACAACCATGATTGACCCATTTTGTTAAGCAGATAAAGTAGTTTCAAGTTCAACACAAACTTTCGTCATATGTGATCAACAAAAAAATGTTGCGCACGGGTATACTAATTGTTACTAAGCTGTTTATTAGCCTACAGAAGAGGTATCACATAGTCTGCATGTGACTCCATTTTTGTGGCACAAAAGGACATTTAACTCATCTAATTTATTAAAATCTTTATTAATTTGTTGGACATTATTTTGTGTTGATTACGTGGGTTGACTGATCAACAAATTTAAGATCCCATGGAATAATAATTCCCAATGTTTACATGACTTAAGATCAAGTTACTGTAGGCATCAAATAAATAAATATCCAACTTAAACCAGACACATATTTATTGCTGACACGTATTACAAATACATTGTAAAAATGACGGACAGTCCAGACTCCTAATACAGTTGTTTTTTTCAGAAATCAGATATCCAAGAATTTATATTTCCATGAAATGGTAATTTTTAAAAAAACAGGGAAATTTCATTCGGACAAATACTTATATATGTTTTACAGTTCACAATATCTTGCATCTTACCTGAGTTGTGACAGGGATATTTGCCTGCCATTCAGGCAAAGGGGAGAACAATTTGCCCCTGTCAGATGTAGACGTCAGCACAGTAACGGTCTCCGTTGCCGATTTTGTGGCTTCAGACGTCGCTGCTGACATTGTGGCTAATGATGACGATGAGGAGGATTGAGACATCGATGTGGTGGAAGGCGGATTGACCGACGAGGGAGCTGAATCCAGACCTATCAGTATACATGAGAACCATACAAATGAGAACCGCTCTAAGAAAATGGGGTTCAATTCATGTGCATAAAGTGTCTTCCCGGATAAGCATAATTTGGCTTATCAGTGACAACACTTTCTGCTTTCATAATTTGGCTTATCAGTGACAACACTTTCTGCTTTCATAATTTGGCTTATCAGTGACAACACTTTCTGCTTTCATGGAATTTTATGTTTAAAGAAAGTCTCTTATGAAAATCCAGTTGCAGTGGAAAGTGTCATCCCTGATTAGACTGTTTTCTAGGAAAAAAATACATTAAGCACATGCATTGAGCCAAGTTTTCCCTGAACAAGGTCTAAATACACATGGAATATTACGCTAGTCAATTGTTCCAAGAGTTTGTATTCAATTGAGTGGCTTGTGTGATGACGTATCACACGAGAGGTGGAGCCTTGAGTGTGATGCGAAATAGCACAAACCACGAGACTGAATACAAACGAAAACAGTTAACAATTGTATTTTTTTGCTTTAACAAAACTGACAACACTAAGACTCAAACAGAACACCAGTTTATATTACACGCGCATGAATGCAGTTTATGCAAATGAACATGTACACATTTGAACAGGGGATAGACAGGTTTTAATAGTCGTGTGTTGAAAGCACATTTTGTTGGATTTACCAGCTTGATTTATAATTCACCAACAGTCAATCACTGTCACTTTCTACTATGCATATTCTCTTGCGTTTCTTCGATGGAGAGTGTGCATAGTAGTTGTTGATGGTTACGTTACACCGGAATAATTGTGCACCTTGGAGATTTGTGTTATCATGGGAATCCTCAATGGCAGCGTTGGATGTGTTTCTGTTGCTGCAAGACAAAGATGTGTTTCACATTGATGCCGGGATGACAGAACAATAGGTAGGTCTAGGGTTAAATTGCATAATTTGTTGTTGGTCAGGATTTTCTGATAATATGTCAGACATGGCTGCTTGCATTTCAAGAGAAGCTTTTGCGTAATTGTTAACACTTTGCAGATTTTTGTGTCCAGTAAGTTGCTGAATCGTTGTTGGAGCAACCCCATTGTGCAAGAGTCGTACAGGTTGTTTTGCAGGCACTGTGATTTGTCTTTCGACCTGTGAGATCGCCCCTCTCGGCCATCGTTTTCATTATTGACATCAAGGAGTTTTCACCCATGGGCTGACATTTATACCACTTGTCTGACCCAGCTTGTCGACTACAGTTTATAGACATGAAGAGAGGGGCATCATCATGCAGAGCTTCTTTCGGTCTGTGATGAGCAAACTCCTTGAACGCTTCAACAAGGCATGAATCTTTGTTGATATGAGCAAACTGTTTAGGTGAAAAGGCCCTTTGCTCCGACTTGGTTTCCGATGTACGTGTTTTGGTCAACCGTTCATTGTATTCAAGGTATTCTCTTCCTTGATCAGTTTTTTTCAGTTTGATGTCGCCCCATCTAAGGTTGTGACTTTCCGTTCCACCACGAATGGCGAACAACGGTGAATTATTTAGCCAAACTTGATTCAACAGCTGTCTTGGGCTTTGAAGTCCAATTACTTCTTTTTGTTTAAAATCACTCTTTCTTTAGAGGTAATGGCTTCAGCAGCATGGGGCCTGTTTCCTTTTCCTTTCAGTTCTTTTCTTTTGGAAGCCAAAACCTTTCGAGAAGTTTCAAACTCTCTGTCATCCAAAATGCTGTGGGAATATTTATTTTCCCTTAAATATCTGGTAAACTACTTGAATTAGAGAGCGGACACCGTGCTGAATGTTAAAAAACGCACTAAGTGACCTAGTTTACGGCCTGGAATGGCCCATGTTCAAACTTGTCCTAGAGATCATTTAGATAAAACTTTTTGACCCGGCATGACTCATATTCAACTTGACGTAGACATCATCTAGATACAACTTCTGACCAAGTTTGGTGAAGATTGGATGAAAACTACTTGAATTAGAGAGCGGACAACATTGTGATGTTTAAAACGCACTAAGTGACCCTGTGACCTTGTTTTTGACCCAGCATGACCCATATTCAAACTTGCCCTAGACATTATCAAGATACAACTTCTGACCAATTTTGGTGAAGATTGTATAAAAAATACTTGAATTAGAGAGCGGACAACATGGTGAGGTTTAAAACACACTAAGTGACCCCGTGACCTAGTTTTTGACTCGGAATGGCCCATGTTCGTACTTGACCTACACATCATCTAGTTACAACTTCTGACCAAGTGTGGTGAAGATTGGATTTAAACTACTTGAAATAGAGAGCGGACACCATGCTCAATGTGTAAAACGTACTAAGTGACCCTGTGACCTAGTTTTTGATCTGGCATGGCCCATGTTCGAACTTGGCCTTCAGATCATCTAGATAAAACTTCTGACCAAGTTTGGTGAAGATCGGATGAAAACTACTTGAATAAGAGAGTGAACACCATGCTGAATGTTTAAAACGCACTAAGTGACCCCGTGACCTAGTATTTGACCCGGCAAGGCCCATGTTCGAACTTGGCCTTAAGATCATGAAGATACAACTTCTGACCAAGTTTGGTGAAGATCGGATGAAAACTACTTGAATTAGAGAGAGGACACTTAATACGGACCGACAGACAGACCAACAGACAAGTTCACTCCTATATACCCCCCTATACTTCGTTTGTGGGGGTATAATAAAATTGTGCGGGTTATATTCGATTTACATCTTGTTTTGTTTAATAACTATTATACATTTATTTGCCACTTAATTAAATTTTATTTTCATAGATGTGTGCAATTGACCAATCAGGTTAACATAACAACTATAAAGCATAATTACACAGCTATAACATCTGATGCTGTTTAAATATTTTAATTTATTCACTTTATGTTGAATGAAGTAAATAAACTCCACAGCAAGGTCCACATGTTTTTATGGATAGGGTGTCCGCCTAGCGACTGGGAGGTGATGGGTTCGATCCCCACCGTGGAAGCGTTCTTAAGATCTCTCACAAAGACACATAGAACTGGTTTTAAGCCCAGAAAATGGACTCGAGTGTTTATATAAGCCTTAGGCTTTCAATGGAATCGAGCTAAGATATATAGGTTTATACTATCTCTACAGCTGTGAGTAATACAGTACAACAACATTGATCATCACTGAAATACTATTTCGATTCAATGTTGATTGTTAATTCACTGAGCACTTTATTAAATTATGTTTTTTGTGTATAAATATGAATTTCTTTTACAAACCGGTCAATGCCTCGATGGTAGCTTGTGAGTGTGTCAGGTTCATACTCAGACCCGTTGGCGGATGGACAGGAGGAATGAACCTATGTAGTTGTCAAGTTCATTGGTCATGATGTCACAGACAGATCTTGTTTCATTGCGTGGTGGTTCTGATCGCCAGCGTTGTAAATGGCGCATACATAATTCCGTTTTGCAGGTTGTGTTCACATTTTTCATACTTTGAACAAAAATTTATCTTCTCTTTTATTAAATATTTTGGCCAAAGGCCTTCTTCAGTAAACGATTATTATGACAACTTTACATAGCGTTTTCTTCTGTCGATCATAACGGAAGTAAATACAAAAATACAAACAAATGACGTAACGTTACCCGACGTGAACGTGACGTTACGCGCCAATATTCGGAAGTCGCTACATATATAGTTTTAAGTCTCTTTATCCAAAACGCTTCTCTAATTACACGCTCTTGGCGTCCAGCGATATTTAGCGTCTCCAGGACCGAGAAGTACATATTGCCATCGCAGTGGCTCAAATCGAAGTGGGTAGTGATGGGCTTTTCTTTATGCAGGCGGACGTCTCGCAAGTGTTCACTCATGCGCTCTCGGATTTGCCTCTCCGTCTCCCCAACATACACAACACATTCGCACTTGTTGCATCCTATACCGTATATCACGTTTCTCGAGCGACAAGTAACATTTTTGCACGTGCTGTAAGTAATTTTGCCGTCTGTGTCTTGAATGTCACTTGTTGTCAGTTTGTTACAGCACGTGCAGTTTGTCTCACATATGTGTGTGATGAAGGTAGCCTTGCTTGTCTTCTTGTGTACCAGTGTATCACAGAGGTTTCTGTCCCTACGGTATGCTACTAAAGGCGGTTTACTGAAGACTTCGCGCATCCTGTCTGATTTATATAGCACGTTTAAATGTTTGTGTACAATGCTGTGTACGTCGGGAAGAAGACTGGAAAACGTGACTACAAGAGGAACTCTGTCGTTTTGCGTTTGTTTTTTTGATTTTTCCAGTAAGTCTGTGCGCGACAGTGCATCTACCTTCTGTAACTGGCCTTCTACGAATTTCCCGCTGTACCCGCGTCTTCTTAATTGCAGTTTTAGGTCATTTCTATGTTTGTTGTAATCACCTTCCTGCTCACAAATTCTTCGTATCCGCAATCCAAGTCCATACGCTAAAGATCTTTTACTGCTAGGGGGGTGGCATGAGTCTTTGCGTATGTAGAGCTGTTTGTCCGTGGGCTTTACATATAGATCTGTGTAGATATGACCATTTCGCATCCGTACGGTTGTATCTAGAAAAACGATACTGTGCGGACTATACCGAAGGTCTACTTGAATATTTTCGTGTATTGAGTTGGCATGTATGGTAAAAGCCTCAAGTTCAGGCGCGGTACCTATCCATATTCCAAAGCCATCATCTATAAACCTCTTATAAAATGCCGGTACTCTATAAGCTGTCATGAGTTTCTCGTCCCACTTCCGCATATAGCTACAAGCAAAATTTTTTCCCAGTTTTGAGCCGATCGCCACTCCATCTGTCTGTACGTAGTTGTTTTCATTTAGACTGAAATTGTTGTTTTCCAAAACTGTCGTGATTACGTCAATCATATCATCAGTTGAAGTGACTAGTGGGTTGGAGCGCGCGTTCAATGCTTCCCTGCAAGCTTCTAACCCTTCTCTTTTGGGTATGGATGGATATAGTTTCCTGACGTCAAAACAAAATAGTAGACAATTGTCTTCCGGCAGTGGTTCTTTGACTTCTTTTAGTTTTTGAATAAAGTCCGTAGTGTCTCTAATGTAACTCGGCGAGGACTCCACATATTCATTTAATTCGTGCTCGGCTAATTCGGCTAATTTCTCTGTAGCTGTATTTATCCCGCTCACTATTGTGCGTAAAGGTGCGTCTGCTTTATGTATCTTCGGATTTCCTTTGAGTTTACCCGCTTGTGGGTACCTTGGTATTAAATACTGTTTCATATCACCAGAGATACTGCCTTGTCGGTGAAGTCTATTAACGAGCGACTTCACATCTTCATACTTTGTTTACTTGCATCGCCTTCAGTAGATCTGTATGCCTTGTCTTCACTCATTTCGTGTTTCAGTGACTCTATGTAAACTTGTTTGTCTAGTATTACTATGCCAGATCCCTTGTCTGCCGGTCTGATGATAATTGAATCATTATGTAACAGTTCATGAAATGCTTTGTTTTCATTCTTGTCTAGATTTAATTTGCCAGTCTTTCTCAAATTTGAGGTGATATCATTCTTTACCAGTTCAACATAAAGGTCGAGGCTTGGGTCCCTTCCCGCGTTTGGAGTAAATGTGCTTTTTGGTTTAACTCGGAACTTATCGAGTATTCCCTGTTTCATATTTTGGTTGCTTTCAGTGTCCGCAAAGTATTCCCGTAATCGCATTCTGCGTTCCCACTCCCCAAGGTCAGCTAGCAATTTCACCTTATCAATATTCTTACGACTTGGGATGAATTTAAGGCCCTTTTCAAGGAGATTTTGTTCAGCGTCGGTGAGTACGTGTTTTGATAGGTTAGTCACTGAAGATTCTGTCCCATCGGATTTTTTTGGTAACGATTCTTGTGGTGATATTTGGGGTTTATTCTCCTTAACCTGCTTTGCTTTGAACGCTTTTGTGTCACTGGGTCGTTTCACATTTGTATTTGCATTGGCAGTGTTCCGTTTTTTCAAGTAAATTACAGGTTCGGTAGGCTTTCCTTCAAACCAATCATACACGTGAGTATCAGTATCATGGGTTGTATGCTGTCTACCGTCGACGCTAGCTTCTAGTACACTGAAATGTTTTTTTTCTAAAAGTAACCTCAGCGGGCTGTCTACATTAATTGAGGGCTCAATTTGATCTTCAAATTTCAACCACTCTGTGAATTTACGGTCTGTTGAAACATGGATGCTAATTTGGTGGTGATCAGATGCGGCTTTTAGCTCGGCCTCTGTTGCCCATGACGATAACCTTCCATTTGTATATCTCTGTGCGCTAAGGTGTACGTGTATATCACCGTCTACCAGATGGTTGTACTTATGGGAGTTCTTATACATATATTGAGTAAGGTCTTCTCTCAATGATTCGTGATACATTTGAGATCCATACAGGAAATAGCTTAAACATCTGTAAAAACAATTACCGTCTTTTGCAATGCTAATTATCTTGTAGGTTTGGACATCCTCGTCTTTATTGATCTGTGATTTTAGCTGTTGTATTTTTTTTAATTTACGCAGTTTGTTCTCTAATGTTCGTTCAACATACCATATGTCAATTGACTTCTTTTCATTACTATCTAGCATAGAATAAAAATGATTGATCTCACCCTCAAGTTCGTTTAACTTTTTCAAGCACGCGTCTCTTGTGACTCCCATCAACTGATTCGCGGCATCAATCTTTATTTTGCGGCATTTCTCGAAATCTTCATCTCCAGCTTCCATCTGTAACTCCCACTTTAACTGGAACCCTTTCGGGATAATGTTCATATGTGTGCACGTGTCCAGGAACTCGAGATGACTTCTGTAACGAGCTTGTTTGTCCATCAATCTCTTCAGAGAAAACGTATCGACGTCTGTATAATCCATTTATCGTAGGAGTGTTGTAATAAATACTCTATGTATTGGATCTCCAGAGGGAGGAAATTATTAAAACTTCACACATTTACTATTTTATTAAATATTTCGGCCAAAGGCCTTCTTCAGTAAACGATTATTATGACAACTTTACATAGCGTTTTCTTCTGTCGATCATAACGGAAGTAAATACAAAAATACAAACAAATGGCGTAACGTTACCCGACGTGAACGTGACGTTACGCGCCAATATTCGGAAGTCGCTACATATTATGTGTTATACGCTGTGTATATATTATTATATTGTCACACGTCCGGTTAGCGTGTGCTCTTTCTTATGAGTGACCAATTTGTTACTTTCACGTTGTTTCCCCAAGTGCGCAGGATAATGAAAGACTGTAAGTCAGAGCAACATTAACTGTAGAACTTTATTGACACAAACACACAGCAAGATGGCAATAGAGCAGAGGTCTTGAACAAATGCTATAAATTGTTAACAATACAAATTTTACAACTGAAAGTATTCAATATCTAAAACATCAAACTTTAGGGAATAACTCGCTTTTAGCAAGAGGTAACTGAAGAATTTTAATATATAAAATAATCACCAAATATTTAGACTTGCATGAAGAATGAACAATTGTAATACATACAAAATACTGAACTTATATCACTTATACAAGTAAAGTAGAAATAAAATAAATGTCTTACCTGTAAGTCAGAGCAACATTAACTGTAGAACTTTATTGACACAAACACACAGCAAGATGGCAATAGAGCAGAGGTATTGAATCCATTCTGCGTTTGGCTTATATAGGAGTTGGTTGCCATCTGCTGTTGTTATGGTCACATTTGGTTTAGATTTGCTCTGACCCACAATTAGGTAATGACAACAAAGTATGTTGTAACATCAAAAGGGAGCTTTGATTAAGATGCCAATAACAGGCTGTCATTTAAGATCTCAACATGAATAATTTGTTTGTGACTTAATTTATGTTATGTTATAATCTTTTACATGCATTGTTGACAATATTGGAATATTGAAAAGGTGTTACAGCAAAACTGTAGAAGGATGTAATGTTGATGCAATAATCTTTAACAAGCATTGTTGCTTATATTGGAAATATTGGAAAGGTATTTGATGATTCTCTTAACAATAAGTGATGTAAATATGTTGTATAATATTGCATTTACAACTAAGATTGTGTTACCCCTAAATATCATATTGCCAGAGATTGACAAGAAAACAGACATCAAGTGTAGCTGTACAAGATCATGAAACCCTACAACAATAAACAAATATACAAATGACATATATTATTAAACAAATATTCAAATGGTCAAATAACTATAAAACTATTACTATAAAATCTTCAAATATGCAAATGACTGCATATATAAATGCAAAACAATATAAAATCTTCAAATATGCAATTGACTGCATATATAAATGCAAAACACTGTGAAATCTTCCCCTGCGCTGTGAAACCAATGCTCCTGCATTGTAAAAAATTAAAAACATACGGGGAAACAATTTTCAATGAACAATAACAATGACGGTCATGATGTAGATGAGTGATATATACAAAAACATGAGAAAAACATGAAACAGCAAATACAAGAAATTACAACATGTCTTTAAAAGTCATTTGTGAACAAATGTATACACTGTACAATGTTGGTAGGCCCCATTAGTGCTCATTTGGGAAGTTCGAACCGTTTAAAACAAACTTGAAAGTAAGTTTTACATGTCCAAAGAAAAGAATGTTGTTGGCAAACGGAACACATAAGAATGTAAAAAAAAAGTGATTGTAGGTGTATACGTATGGTGATTGTTGTAGTACCATCATGAAGTTGAGACTTAATGTTGCAGCAAAGCTGTACTGATCTCAGGGTATAAATTTGTAGTAATAGGAGGATCCTTTGAAGAGTACTTTACATTAACTGGAATGCAAATGCCATTTTGGTTGATCCAAAGGTACATGGAGAATTTGTGTTTAGTGAGGCGGTTTACCTTGTATGCTTGAAGTGGAGTAATCACGATTTTAGGATTGAGGGAAAGAGTGCAGTTGTCGAATTTGTTCAATATTTTAAAATCGCCAAAGTCCAAAATGAGTGTGGAGGTGATGGAAATTTTTACTTGAACAGAAGGAAGACAATTATCTCCTGAGAATTCTAAGTGTTGAATGCATGGTGGTAGTTGAAGACAAGGGATTTGTGCAACATTCGTACCATCAGTGATTTCCAGGATCAGAGTGCTAGAGAATCTAGACTTGAAACAGTATTTTAGAAATCTGTATGTGGCAAACACAAAGAGAATGGCAGCAAACATAAGCAAAGGCGAGTAAGTTGTTGTTGTCATGTTGTGTAGAGGAGCTAAAGTGGTGGTTGTTGTCATTGGTGCTTGTGTAGTGTAAATGAAACTTGGCAGGTTTGCAGCTTGTGCTGGATGAGTGATGTGCGTTAGTGCTAGCAATGATGCTAATCTACGGTATTTAAAGTACAAGTAGATTATCCCTGGAAGGCAGAGGATGGACAAGGTGGATGACACTATTGATAAAATGAAAGAAGGGGTTATTTCATCAATGTCATAGTCTTTTAGGGCAAGAATGGGTTCTGCTAGAGAACTGTATATTTCTTGGTCATTTTTAGCTGCCTCAGCCATTTTCTTAAGGTTTAAGGTTTCAATTTTTTCTGTGGCAAGGAATGTACTGAAATTATGCTGAAACATATTGAAAGAAGGAATGGTAATGTTGAGTGGTGATTCAAATGCATCATGGGCCTCAATGATTGCTAAAGCCTCCTCATTGAAGAACTGTTGAAGTAGAGCAAGGTTAACAGGGTGCAGGACAGTGACAGGAATAGAGTGGTGATGACAGTAAGAAAGCCTTGGTGGGATAAAGGATGAGACAGTTGAAATGGAACAGTTGCATGGGACAGTAATGATACAGAAGTGGCATCCTGAAACATTAGTAGTACGGTCAGGACAATCAAGTGTTATGTCTGAGGTATTAAACACTAGAAAATGGGTTTCATTTAACTGGGTCACTGCTGGTGTAATACGATTAGAAAAATATCCAAAGTTGCAGTTTGCATTAATGTTAGATTTATTTCCTGTGAAAAGAGAGACTGGACAACTATTGAGGGGTTGAATATTAAGGGGTAAATGGGATGAACAGTAAAGTGCATGGGAAAAGCGAAGGCAGGCATTGATATTGTCAGTGGATAGTTCAACATATTTATAATTATTACCATCCTTTGAAATGGCAATAAATGGAGGTAGGTTAGTAATTTGGGTGGCATGAGTAGAGGAAGAGTTTAGTGGTACAGGGAAAACAAGTACTTTGTAGAGGTCAAGAATCATGTTGGTATGCACAATTGGGAATTGGACTGTTATGTACATTGTTTTGTTAGATTTGAAAAAGGAAAATTTAGCATTTTCATAGTAAAATAGTGGGTCGGTGGAAGTTAGCTTGTACTGTTTTGTATGAAGTTGTTTACTGATGTTGTAAAGACTGTCTTCCAAAATTTTGTATGGAATAATCTTTGTAGAAATTTTACCTTGAGTAAGACTAATGATTCCGTCAAGAAGAGATCCATAAGATTCCTTGAGCATGTTAGAAAACTTTAAAATATTTGTTAAAACATGAGTAACTTTGGATTGAACCTGCTGAAATTTTAGAAAATTATCAGTTAAATCTGAACTGATTGCGACAATTTGATCATGATTATTTTGGATTCCCTTAACAATATTTGAAAATCTTGCATCTGAGTGCAGCATAAATGAGTGTAAAAGTTTTGAGTCATGAGCAAATCCTTGTTGCATATTGTAGTTGTTTCTTATCAGTTGATTCACTCTTGATGCAACAGTTTCAACATCATCAGATGTTGCTAAACCAAATAGTCCCTTCCCAATTTTACCTATGAATGGGAGGAGCGATCGGCGTTTTCTATTTATGGTTGGTTCATGATCAGGTATCAATGAGTTTATAGTTGAGAAAATGTTGTTGACATAAGCTTGTGACTCATTGTACATACTATGTAATGTGTCAAACGTGTCCTTACAATCACAGGTTGAAAACTGTAAATTGTTAAAGTCAGGGTATTCCAGTTGTAGAACATAGGTATGGGACCAATGCTCGGCCGAAGCATGTAACTTTCCTTGCGAATGAAAAATGGTCCCATAATTTAATCTTTGCACAACTGTCGCTCCATTCGAAAGCCTTGTCCATGACAGTAGGAAGAGCAGGGTAAGTCCTGCAAGTACAAAATTAAGCCTACTTTAGAGTAATTGTCTCTAGAATGGGTTGTAGAACCGTGCACTTAGTTCTTAGCACTCTATTCATGATTATTAGTCATTACTTTAAAATTAACCCACTGTAAAGACAAACTCAGGTTGAGGTTTAATAATGTACTAAAAAGGTATGCCATATATAGGACATTTTAAGCTTATATTATCAAATGGAAGCAATGCCAGTATGCTGCAATGAACTTGAAAATGTAATTAACATACAAAGAACAGAAGGTACCTATAAGAAATGGCAGAATAAGCAGAAGTTTAATCTTTTCTGCGGAAAACTTGCAAACGTTTTCGTCTGCGGTTGCTCCCAGTAAACCTGTCATGAAAAGCCTGTCGCATGTCCTCAGGGACAGAATCAGCGAACACCCAAGTATTGAACTTAGGTTCAAGGCCAAGCCATTTAACTCTGTAGTAATGCAAGCCATTCTGATAAGAATGTTTAACAATTTTTTCAACTTTTTGTTGTTGTGAGATGTTATCAGTTGGCATATCACTAGTGTCATCCTGAGTTGTTGCTTCTGCCTGTGATTGGTTGCTTGCATGGAATGGTTTTAATCGTTGAGCATTAACAAGTGACTTTAAAGTATTGCCAGTTTCAAGTGATTTTAATTTGTAGGTATAATTTGGCCCTAATTGAACTATTTCGTACGGTCCTAGGAACTTGGGTGAAAGTTTCTTAGACAACCCTTGTTTAACATTTTCCTGTTTCACCAAAACTTGTTGACCTAACGTGAACTTTGGTTCCTTGCAAGTTTTGTCATGGTGAAGTTTTTGTTTTATTTGTGCACCTAGTTTGTTTGCTGTGACTATGCCCTCAACAATCTTTATCTGTTCATTTAAATGATCCACATGTGTTTTAACATTTACAGGCAAGTTTTCTTTTGGAATGAGAGCAGTGTCTATTGGAAGACGCATGTGTCTGCCAAATAAAATCTGGTATGGTGTGAAACCAGTAGTGGCAGATACTGAATTGCGGAAAGCCATCATCACAGCAGGAATAAATTGAGACCAATTGTCTTGATTGTCATTACAAAGAGAACGCAAAGCCTGGCCAAGTGTACCATTAACACGTTCAACAGTGCTGTTGGTCTGTGGATGAAATGAAGAAGTATGGTGCCTAGTTACTTGGAATTTTTCACAGATAGCTGTAACAAGCTTGGACAAAAAATTGGTTCCCCTGTCACTGACAATGACATCAGGTGCACCATAACGGCAAAAGATTTCTTCAAACAAAATTTTTGAAATTTCAGTAGCTTCCTGAGTACAAAGAGGAAAGGCTTCACACCAGTTTGAAAAAGCATCTACCACCACTAAGATGTACTTAAATTTATTCTGAGAGAGTGGTAACGGACCTAGAACATCCACATGAACTCGTGAAAAAGTATGTTCAGGCACTGGCAAGGGACAAAGAGGTGGCCTGTTGTTAGCATAAGACCGCTTTGATTGCTGGCAAGTATTGCACGTACGAACATGATTTTCAATGTCAGTATACATACCTTCCCAGTAATACTTTGAACGGATGGCAAAATAGGTCTTATCAAAACCTAGATGAGCATGTCCCTCGTGGTATGCCTTAATCACATCTTCTCGCAAAGATTTAGGAACTACCAACTGTGTGAAAGGCTCCCCTCGTTTTTGTTGTTTCTTCCTTTGTGGCTCACATATGTGATACAGAATGTTATTTTTGATAATGTATTGCTCTGACATGATCAAGTATTTTCGCTGTTTAACAACATCATTTGGCAGCACATTGTGAACCATTACGTTCAACAATGGTTGCAAGTCTGGACATTTCCATTGTTCTTGCGATATATTGATCCTTTCAGTAGCAATATCATGCAAATCAATGGCACTTACCTCTTCTGCCTCATCAGCTATGTCCAAAGCTGAGAGTAAGGGAACTTCATCTGGTATGGAATACACGAAAGTCACTTGTGCAGCACTGTTATCTGGTGAGAGTGCAGATTGATTTTCACCTACCTTGGGAGTCGGCTCGTAGCTCCTTCGGCTCAAGGCATCTGCGTTAGCATTCTTTGTACCTGCTTTGTGGACTATGTTGAAAGTGTAACCCTGGAGTTTTAATGCCCAACGTCCTTTTCGACCGTTAAGATCTTTCAGACTTTGGATATATTTCATACCCATATTGTCTGTGAACACAGTGAACTGTGAGTTCGCAAGGTATGGGTGGAATTGACGGATGGCCTCGATGAGAGCTAGGCATTCCTTTTCATGAATGCTCCATTTGTTCTCACTACCTCTCAAAGAGCGTCCTCCGTAAGCAATCACCCTTTCTCTTCCTTGGTCGTCCAGTTGACCCAATACAAAGCCTACTGCGTAATCAGAAGCATCAGTAGACAGTGTAAAGGGCTTAGCCATGTCAGGGAAAACTAGGACTGGTGCAGTGGTGAGTTTTCCCTTCAAAGTATTAAAGGAAGACTCACATTGTTCACTCCAAACAAATTCTGTGTCCTGTTTCAACAGGTTATTCAAAGGTGCAGCAATTTCTGCAAATTTTGCAATGAATTTTCTGTAATAATTGCACAGACCCAAGAATTCTCTGACATTTTTCTGTGTTTTCGGTTGGGGAAAGGATTTAACACTTTCAATCTTACTTGGGTTCACCTCTATACCCTGGCTGGTAAAGAAGTGGCCTAGATACTCCACACGGTCTGTAGCAAACTTACATTTTTTTGGTTGGAGCTTTAAGTTCGCCTCCCGCAAGCGTTGGAAGATGGTGCTGAGGTGGTTCAAGTGCTCGTCAAAATTAGCAGAGTGAACCATGATGTCATCAACATAGACCAGAGCAAATTTAAAATTGATGCCTCGAAGAACCTGTGTCATCACATTTTGAAAACAAATAGGGGCATTTCGTAACCCATATGGCAGACGTTTGAACTGATAGTTGCCATCATGCGTCACGAAAGCTGTTTTGTGTCTAGTTTGTGGGTCCAAAGGAATTTGATGAAACCCACTCTTTAGATCCAAAACAGTAAAGATTTTTGAATTTTGCTCCGCTACTGAGTCAACAACATCATCAAATTTGGGTAAAGGAAAATTGATAGGCTTAGTGACAGCATTAAGCCTACGAAAATCTATTGCAAACCTGTATGTGTTGTCACGCTTTTTACAAAGAATGACAGGTGCAGCCCACATGGAGTCTGATGGTTCGATAATGTCGTTCGCAAGCATGTCACTTACCTGGGCTTCAATTTCCTTCTTGGCTGTTGGTGAGGCTCGATATGGAGGTTGTCTTTGCGGTGGAGCATCTCCCGTGTCAATGCTGTGGAAATGAAGGTTTGTGCAACCCAACTCAGAGGTGTCTTTTGCAAACATATCGCGATTGTTTGCTATAAAATATTGTAATTTTGCTTTTTGATCCGCAGTTAAAAGCGGGCTATCAATAGTGATTCCAAGATCATCTAAAATCTCGGCTACTTTCACCTCTGAGATTGAGTTCACATTTGGGCACTTACCTTGTAGTTTTGAAGAGCCAGTCTTGTCTTCTTCATCAAGGGCCTTGATGGAATGTTCGTGAATAGGGGACAACTTGCCAACAACAGTGTTTAACTTAATACATACTTCAAAAGGCAACGGGTTCATGAGTAAACAACAAGCCTCCCCCTGTTCAGAACGAACAATAGTCCTACCAAGTGCCACATTTTTATGACGGAGAGATGGGACTTCTTCCAAAATAGCAACCTCATTATGACTCATTTTTGACAACCTGATCGGTACTAGGGATTGTGAATAGGGTTTTAGTACAATGGTCTGTTTTACCCTAGCCAATCCTAAAGGAATTGCAGTGGCAACATTTATAGAAATGCAATTGATTGAGCTCTCAAACTGTAGTGTTTCAAAATCTATTTTACATTTGTATTTTGTCAGAAAATCTATTCCAATTATCAATGGGTGTTGAATATTATCAAAAACATGAAAGGTTTGTGGAAAGTTATTCTCACCAATTTTTAAGTTAAGTGTTACAGTTCCTTTAACTCTAAGCAAATGTCCACTAACACCCATGACATGTGTATGTTGACTTGGTTTTAAATTTTGAAAATCTGAGTCAATTTTAGATAAGAGGGATTGATGAATGCAAGACAGACTAGATCCTGTATCAACTAATGCTTTTGATTTTTGATTTGCAATAGAAACTTCTACAAAATTTGACTTAAGATTAGTTTTTGTGGAAACATTGCTAATTGATGGCACATTTGATTTACCGGATTTGAAATTTTTAAATGAAGATTTTGGTTTCTTAAATTTGTTCTTTTTAGAATGTCTTTTCAAATCTGGCCTTTTTACTTGGTTCCCTCTTTTACCAAGTTTAGGCGACAATTCCTATTGGTTATTTGCTTTTTTAAAGGAGAAACAAGCCTTTTGGATATGACCCTCCTTTCCACAGAAATAACAAGTCTTTGATTTGGCAAAGCAAGTTGAAAAATCATGATCACGTGAGCGTCCACAAGCTCTGCATTTTAAGTTTTGTTTAGAAAAATTGCTTGTGTTGAATGTACGTGGCTTTGAATGTGAGTGCCTGAAGTTAGTGTTGTTGTTGTTGTTTGTGGGTGTGTTAACAGAGTTGACTGAGTGTATTGTTTGTCTATGCACCAAATTATCAACTTTTTGCTTTAAATCCAACATATTTACTCCACCTAAAGCATTTTAAAAAATTTCAGTGAAGGTTGCCTCAGAAAAGTTAGCTGAAGGGGGATGAATGGCATATGCACTCTCAGACTGCTCTGCACTTATCAAAAGTTCCTCCAAATTAGCTGGGGGGTTTCGTCTGAGATCAGCCCTTATGTGTGATAAAAGACCACCATTTATCGCACTTAAGGTTGTAGCTGCAGGCAAATTAACTGATTGAGCTTTAGTCTGAACTTCATAGATGTATTCCCTAACTGATTGGTGTGGTTTTTGTTTCATGTGAAAAATGTCTGTTGTGATCTGTATTGAGTCTTGCTTTTTACTAAATCGTTGCAAAAATTTTGAACTGAGCTCCTCAAAATCTGAAATGACATCCTCAGGTAATGAAATGAACCAATTGAAAGCTGTACCCATTGCCAAAAACATTCCAAATAATTTTGCCATTATTTCAGGCGCTGTTTTGGATAATTTGCCAAAGTAAATGTACCTATCAAGCCAACATTGGGCATCATTAAGGGACGGATCGAACTTTCCTATAGCTTCAACGGTAAATAGGGGCCTACCTTGTTCTGTAGACATGGTTGGGTGTCTTGTCTGCTCCCTGGTCTGGACTTGATCTGCTGGTCTTGCCTCTCTGTCCGTGGAAGGCAGCGACTGGCCCCGGCTATGGACGGCTGTTGTTGGTCCGCTGTCGGTGGTCCCAGCTGTGGTCTGCCCCTCTGTTGCCTTCGTCAAGGATCTGAGTAGATATGGTCCTGGCACTGATGGGGTCCTCTTCATGGGATCGTTAGCTTCTCCACCACTGTCACACGTCCGGTTAGCGTGTGCTCTTTCTTATGAGTGACCAATTTGTTACTTTCACGTTGTTTCCCCAAGTGCGCAGGATAATGAAAGACTGTAAGTCAGAGCAACATTAACTGTAGAACTTTATTGACACAAACACACAGCAAGATGGCAATAGAGCAGAGGTCTTGAACAAATGCTATAAATTGTTAACAATACAAATTTTACAACTGAAAGTATTCAATATCTAAAACATCAAACTTTAGGGAATAACTCGCTTTTAGCAAGAGGTAACTGAAGAATTTTAATATATAAAATAATCACCAAATATTTAGACTTGCATGAAGAATGAACAATTGTAATACATACAAAATACTGAACTTATATCACTTATACAAGTAAAGTAGAAATAAAATAAATGTCTTACCTGTAAGTCAGAGCAACATTAACTGTAGAACTTTATTGACACAAACACACAGCAAGATGGCAATAGAGCAGAGGTATTGAATCCATTCTGCGTTTGGCTTATATAGGAGTTGGTTGCCATCTGCTGTTGTTATGGTCACATTTGGTTTAGATTTGCTCTGACCCACAATTAGGTAATGACAACAAAGTATGTTGTAACATCAAAAGGGAGCTTTGATTAAGATGCCAATAACAGGCTGTCATTTAAGATCTCAACATGAATAATTTGTTTGTGACTTAATTTATGTTATGTTATAATCTTTTACATGCATTGTTGACAATATTGGAATATTGAAAAGGTGTTACAGCAAAACTGTAGAAGGATGTAATGTTGATGCAATAATCTTTAACAAGCATTGTTGCTTATATTGGAAATATTGGAAAGGTATTTGATGATTCTCTTAACAATAAGTGATGTAAATATGTTGTATAATATTGCATTTACAACTAAGATTGTGTTACCCCTAAATATCATATTGCCAGAGATTGACAAGAAAACAGACATCAAGTGTAGCTGTACAAGATCATGAAACCCTACAACAATAAACAAATATACAAATGACATATATTATTAAACAAATATTCAAATGGTCAAATAACTATAAAACTATTACTATAAAATCTTCAAATATGCAAATGACTGCATATATAAATGCAAAACAATATAAAATCTTCAAATATGCAATTGACTGCATATATAAATGCAAAACACTGTGAAATCATAGATATTATACACATATACCCACATATATGCATATACACACATATATATACACATACACATACATAGATACATATACATATATACACATTTATATATATAAACACACTTATACATATACTCACATACATATACACATACATACATACATACATACATACACACACACTTCTCTAATTACTCTAATTACTCATGCGCTCTCGCACGAGAAACGTGATATACGGTATAGGATGCAACAAGTGCGAATGTGTTGTGTATGTTGGGGAGACGGAGAGGCAAATCCGAGAGCGCATGAGTGAACACTTGCGAGACGTCCGCCTGCATAAAGAAAAGCCCATCACTACCCACTTCGATTTGAGCCACTGCGATGGCAATATGTACTTCTCGGTCCTGGAGACGCTAAATATCGCTGGACGCCAAGAGCGTGTAATTAGAGAAGCGTTGTGGATAAAGAGACTTAGAACTATGAAACCGTTCGGATGTAATGTAAAAGACAGTGTGTTCCAGTCGGCAACATTAATAGACAGCATATAATGCTTATAATAAATAATAATATTTATGTTTATTTTATAAACATTATATATGTTATGTATATGTATATTGTGAACATGTATATCTGTATGTGTATATATATATATATGTATATATATATATATATATATATATATATATATATATGTGTGTATATATATATATATATATATATATATATATATATATATATATATATATATATATATATATATGTATATATATATATATATATATATATATATATATATATATGTGTTACTATATATATATATATATATATATATATATCTATATATATATATATGTGTATGTATGTATGTATGTGTATATGTATGTGAGTATATGTATAAGTGTGTTTATATATATATATGTGTATATATGTATATGTATCTATGTATGTGTATGTGTATATATATGTGTGTATATGCGTATATGTGGGTATATGTGTATAATATCTATATAATAATATATACACAGCGTATAACACATAATATGTAGCGACTTCCGAATATTGGCGCGTAACGTCACGTTCACGTCGGGTAACGTTACGTCATTTGTTTGTATTTTTGTATTTACTTCCGTTATGATCGACAGAAGAAAACGCTATGTAAAGTTGTCATAATAATCGTTTACTGAAGAAGGCCTTTGGCCGAAATATTTAATAAAATAGTAAATGTGTGAAGTTTTAATAATTTCCTCCCTCTGGAGATCCAATACATAGAGTAAAAATTTATCTTTTCAACTTCTGTTACATGTACAAATGTTGGTTGTTTATGTGTTTCACTTTGAGCAGGAGTATTAAAATTCATCTGTTCCATTTGATTTCTTTGGTCTTGTGAACTTAAATCTATATTTTGATGCAGATCAGACTTACTTTCATTGGGCAGCTGGACACCTGCTTCTAAAAGAGTGGACACTGCACTTGTTTCAGTATATTCAGTGCTACTGACATTTTCATTCTCTCCAGAATTATGAACAGCCGTTTCAAATACTGTGAAACCATTTATTTTCGACAGCACAAAATTTCGTCAATTTTATAAAAATGACGATTTCGTCAGCACTTAAATTCGCCGATTTCTGATTTTGAATTTTTAAAAAATGCGTCAGTCACTATCCGATTTGTGTGTAATACATATTCACGATCAATCGCAGTTGCGAAAAATCGTGGTACGAATGCGGGAACACACTTGAGAATCACTGCAGGAGGTGGGGCCTGTTTGTCACATGCCAATTAACTAGTCTTTTGTTATCAAGGGACAGTAATGGACCCTCTTAATGTATGCCATTCACACGTTCATTGTTATGATTAGCGGACAAGTGAAATCGAATAACCGTTAACGAGTGTTTGTAACAACGAAGCCTATTGCCAATTAGTCTTAAAGCTGGACTGATTTAAAAAAATTGTCCATGTTGTGTTGATGAAACAATGTTGTTTCCTCTTTTTTTGCTCTCTAAATGAAATGAAGTATTTTTTTTGCAAGCAAATCAAACTAGTCACTTTTGTATATTTTCTTGGGTATGTGTTCTAGTTGGTATGATTTTTATAAAAATGCTGTCAATACCGTTTTAAAACTGTTTGAGTTATACGAAAGAGGTTCCAGTTTGTTAAGTGTTTTTTTTTTCAAATAAATTTTTTATTCTGATATCAACATTAAAATTGTAAACTCTATGTGTGTGTTTGTTCTTAAAAAGTAAACTACCGGTATATAAATCAATAATGTCAATAATTTAAAAATAAATAAATTGATACATATAAAATAGTAATAAGTGTGGTTGAACGCAAACAATCAAACAACAAACAGCAATTAAAATATTCTTTATCAATTTGTGATAAATACGCATGTTAATCACACATCGTCATCTTTTCATTTGGTTTATTGTCTTTCATCGGCATTCGCTGCGTGATGGCTAATATGCAACACCCCTGAAAAACACAATGCACCTAATGGGTAATAAAGTTATAAACAATTAGCGCTAATTCATTACCATTCTACATAAACGAAGTCAACGCATTCGATACAGCTATACTGCACACGCGTTTTAAAGAAGTGTAACGTGTCAGTTAATTACCTTGTGTAATCTACATCCCTTTGTGTCAAAACCGGATTAATCTTGATTAAGAAAAAGCAGTGAATGTGTGCACGGATTATGTTGAAATTTAATGCCTCATGTCTACGGTAAAGTTTTAAAATATTGTTCAACTTAGTGTTTGTTTTTGTTCAAACATAGAGCATGATTGTTTGTTAGGATCTTAAATTCGCCGATCGGTCGACTGACGAAATTTATGAAAATTAATGCCTGACGATTAATAATGGTTTCACAGTAGTTCATTTTCAAAAAAACTATCGATAGTCAATGAAGTAAAAAAAAACGATCGATGACCATTCCGCTATGTCCATGGTCGAAAATTTGGCCATATTTACTCTCTGGTCAAACTGCAGACGACGTATCTAATAATACTACAAGGGGGTTTCCTATATTCGCTGCGCATTTTGTGAAGTCATTAAATCGGTTGAAGCATAAACAAGGGTTTTTTCTATTTTTGGTTCGCTTAATGTGACATCATTAAATGGGTCGAAAAAGTAGTTCGGCTAGTATGGTAATACGGAATTGGAAACAGCGAGTAGAGTAATACGGGATTTTTTATTTCAACGATTGATACAACCCATATTTTGTTAAAAGCATTCAACAGGTATATAATAAATGTATTCAAGTATAGTAGTGACCAGGGAAATTCATGCAATTACCTGGACAGAAATGTTCTTTACACTTTTAACCATGTTACTTAAGTAAACTGATTTAACTTGTTATCTATGCACTAAATGTTTACAGCCATTTTTTCCTCCTTAATAAAGTACCTGTAAAAGGTGCCCAGTAAATCGAAAAAAAACACTACAAAATTCCATATTAACATCTGAAAAATTCCCTAAAGAAAGGACAATTTCGTGAATTTCCTGCCAAAAGTTAATTATCTGCAAGTGAACAAATCAAATGGGCACATAAACTGAACATTTCAAGCCAAATAGCATGTTGAATATTTAAATTGGTTTATGAAATTAATAGCACCCAATTGAAAAGATCCATAATTCCCAATCTGAAGATTTCATGATGCAAATTTTCCCAATTTCAGGGTTTTTCGTGCTTATTTTTCCCATTTGGCATGGTACTGGTAATTTTCTCAATTGAGCAAAAAAAAAATCTCTGAATTATTTGAGACTTTGCTCCAGATTAGTTCTATGTAGATTTGTGAACTTTTTCATTTTTTTTCAAAATATGTTTAAAACAAGAGCTGTCACCATAGGATGACATATGCCCCCTATTAACGCTTTGATAGAAGTTATGAGCATTTTTCGAAACCTTAACACGCAATCCTCAAATGCACAAAGTGACCCCGTGACCTAGTTTTTGATCCAGCATGACCCATATTCAAACTTGACCTAGATATTGTCTAGATACAACTTCTGACCAAGTTTGTTAAAGATCAGATGAAAACTATTTGAATTAGAGAGCGGACACGAAAAGTGTGACAGACTGACAGACAGACTGACGGACAGTGCGAAAACTATATGCCCCCTTTTCTTCGAAAGGGGGCATAAAAACAGGGCATTTTCAAAACACTTCAGGAAAGGAAACATTTGTTTTATCAAAACTGTTCACCTTAAAATAGATTCAGCACAGTAAAGAACAATTTGTAAAAAATTCAATTTAGGAGGGAAATAATTTGAAAGAAAGTGCAACTTTATCCCTGACAATTCAGGGCTTGCACTAAGAAATAAATTTTGGAAGTCCTGACTTCCTGCCCTTTACTTATGGAAGTCCCACTCAAAAATGTTGGAAGTCCAAACATCTTTAATGTTGATGTTAACGGAATGTCAACTGCGTAAATGATCACAAACTCTTCCCATCCATTTTGGGTCACTTTAATTCTGTGAAAGTAACTAGATATATCATACAACAAGGCGGAGACTACCCAAGGTATTAAAAATAAGGAGAAGTTTGGAAAATCAGGGTATAAGTTTGTGCAAACAATATCGACTTAAAACACAAAACATGTTGCACCTTTTCATCACATATTTATTGTCATTTTATTATCCTCATCCCTATGACTGCATTTGCAACAAAACACAATCTTAATGAATGGTCATGATGGAGCATCTAGAATATCAATTACTGTTTATCCGAATACTATACATGTCCGAAATATGTACACTTAATAAATGCCTTACCAGTTTAACTTTAATAATCCAAACTTTCCATGTTGTTATCTGGTTTAACAAATCTTATCAAATGTTTGTTAAATCCATTTAATGTGTTCTCCATTGAACCAACATTACTTGTAATTTGAATCACCAGCTTTGAACTGAACGCGGGTTGAATGTTGCAATAGGTCAGCCATTTGCAATGTCGAAGGTCATGACGTTGCAATTTAATTCTACTCGGATAATTTAAATCTAATCCAGGAATGTGTTTTCTGAATGTTTCTGACTAGTAAAATGACTTGTTAGTATTGAAAATGAACTGTGATTCCAGTTTATATAAAATGGTTATTACTCGTAATTATCGGTGGATTAACAAACTGAGAAAACTCGCGGGACCTAATACGGTAGTGAATCTATGTAATTAATTAAACTTTGATCAGTTTTGTTTTTCTTTAATTATTTTTGCCGTCTTTCTTTTACCGTGCCGTCTGCCGAAAACCAGCAGTTATCGCCTAATCATTAGACAACATACGGCACGCGCAAAGAGGCACGAGTGTGTTGTTAAAGCAACCAATATTAAGCGACTGCTTTGTAACGGTCAATTTGCGATCCGCGCGGGGGGGGGGGGGGTTAAATTGTGTAACCGTTAGATAAACAACACACAATAAACTTGCTACCGGTAATCACCTGCGGGCGGTAGCAAATATAAGGAGGCGGAGTTTAGACTGATCGAGACGTGTGCAAAACACATTGAGTCGGCAGAAAGCAGTGTTGATTGAAGTGTTATTTTAATCGACAGCTTACGTCACGGGTTGCTATTTTCGGCGTATGACCAATTTTAAGGAAGTACAGTGGACGTCATGGGGTTTTGTTATCGGCGTATGGAAACAATTATCGGGCGTAATATACGGCCGTACGCCGCTTAGTGCAAGCCCTGGCCTGACATTCAAACCCAATGAAGGAATTTAAGGTAGCGCACCTCTAATGGGCACATATCCAAATATAATCTAATTAATTATTTTCTTAATCAGCATCATTTCACTGAACTACATGCAAATTTGTAGGTAGGCTTTCCATGCTTTTTAAAAAAATATACCGATTTTTTCAAAACCACCCCCACACTCGGCTTTTGTCCAGTTTATTTTCACCCCTGGGGTATATAAAAGTTCCATAATTCATTCAAATTTCCAAATATGGGCATGCAGTTGGTGTGTACAGATGCTGTAAAGGTGTTTAAAGTTTAAACAAGATGAAATAAGTATTCTTTTACAGACATTTATTTTTTACAAATTTTTATCTATGGAAGAGCGCCATGAAATGTAAGTGATTTCAGCCAAGTAAAAATTGGGTCGGTTAAAAACAGTGTCATAAAATTCAAAATAGTATCATTTAAGTCATATTTTAAACTTAGTTTTTATAGAAACACTATATACATGCAAAAATACCAAGAACTAGACAGATTTACCGTTTACTTTTTGAAATAAAAATAAAAATGCAACATGCATGGTTCGTATTTCCAACAGTAAATCACCCAATTTCGCCATAACGTTGTTTTAATTTTAATAATTGAAGAATGTGCATAAAAATTGCAACATATTTAACAATAAATATAGCTTATATGCCATATTAAATCAAATTACGTTAGAAAATAAATAAAACGCGTCGCAAAAAAGTATACGTCGTCGGCAGGATTCGAGCCTGCGCGGGAATATCCCAAAAGATTGCTAGTCTATCGCCTTAACCACTAGGCTACGGCACCTAATAGTAGGCTCTTCAACCTTCGAAGAAATCGCGGGAAATCATTAGAGGTGCGCAAACTTAAAAATCATTATAACTGTTCTAACCAACCGTTTCCACCATGCAACAATTAAATCAGCAACTGAAGTTCCATTTAGAACTAGTGTCTGTGGAATACTGCAAGATCTTGACTTGTAACTGATCATTTTTTGTCTTTGTCGTCAGTAATGTGCCTGAGAATTCAGCAAAGACAGCATTAAAAAATTTTAATGCAATGAAGCAACTCGCAAAATTAACAACATTTATATAATGTATTTTTCATCTTTAATCTAAACTATTTTATAGTTCAGCATTGTAACAAAACATGCCTCTACAAAGCCCAAATGTTTGAGGTAGTGGTGGGACAGTAGATTAAGTCTTCTTCTAAAGATCTAGAGGTCAATTATTAAAATCCCCATTCTGGGAGAAGTATCAAAATCTCCGCAAGAGACACTAGGTACTTGTAAGTTTGACTCCGAAAACAGAAGAGGGCTTTCAATGCAATCAAGTGAAAATAAATTAGTCATACTATGGGAAAATGGGGCTTAATGCCTATGGGTAGTGTTGTCCCATTCCACACAGGAAAATGGGGCTTAATGCCTGTGCGTAGTGTTGTCCCAATCCACACAGGAAAATGGGGCTTAATGCCTGTGCGTAGTGTTGTCCCAGTCCACACAGGAAAATAAGGGACAACCCTCTCAGCTTTTATGTCATTTTTCATTTACAATATGTCCCTTCTAAACAAAAATCCTGTCTATTCGGAAAGAGTCATCCCTGATCAGCCTGTGATGACTGCACAGGCTAATCTGGGAGAACCCTTAATGCACATGCATTAAGCCCCATTTTACCAGATTGAGACTCAATACATTTAAGACTAAAGCTGAACAGCGAAGCATACCATATTTTGAGTCTGAGTCCCTCCCAGTGTTGAGCAATACGGATCCCTTTTTCTCCCCGGATGAGCGCACACTTGTCCTGCCGTCTGTAGTCACAGCCCCTGATAATTGCCTTGCCGCGCTAGACTCGCGGTTCTTGTGTTCCGCAGAGATGTTCACTCTCGGCTCCTTACAAAACAGATTAGTTATGTAATTCATCGGTGGTTTAGAAAAACTTAACTATATGGAAAGATATATAGAATTAACAAATAAATGCCTTGCCGCGATAGACTCGTGGTTCTTGTGTTTTGTAGTAATATTCAACAGAAGCATTACCCAGATTTGTAATGTAGCATAAACTTACTTATTTAAGCTCCATAGCAAAGCCTTAGGCTTGCTAAAATACTCTTGTGTCCGTTTCCTGGGTAGAAGCAGTACTTGGTGTCTTTGAAAGAGACATAAACAAGAGATTGCCACGCAATACTGTCCCCTACCGTTGAAACTCCACCATTGTCAGGATTTTATATTTTTTATAATTTGTTGCCATAGCAACCAGAATTCTTGATGCAGGAACAAAATGAAATGACGTGCATAATCTCCATATTGCCATCTATCCATGTTTCAAGTTTCATGAAAAAATATGAAGAACTTTTGATGTTATCGCAGGATCTAGAAGTGTGAAAGACTGACAGACAGAGCTCAAACCAGAAGTCCCCTCCGGTTTCACCAGTAGGGGAAAATAACACTCTTTCAGTAGGGATCCAACCTATGACCTCCAAGTAGCTAGTTATGTTCTTCATGGCGAATTAAGAAAAGTTAGAACAATAGGGAAAGATCCAGGATTAAACAAGAGCTGTGTTTGTGAAACACAATGCCCCCTACTGCGCCGCTTTGAAGCCATATATTTGACCTGAGACCTTGGAGGATGACCTTGACCTTTCACCACGAAAAATGTGCAGCTCCATGAGATACACATGCATGCCAAATATCAAGTTGCTATCTTCAATATTGAAAAAGTTATAACAAAAGTTAAAGTTTTTTGCCAGAGTGACAGACAGACAGGCCAAAAACAATATACCCCCTATCATTCGATCTGGGGGCATAAAGAATTGCAAGGAGCTACTTAAAAATTATTAGAATTTCTTTTTCATATAGTGTTCGTTAAAAAAATGGTAAGGCTTCTAGATAAAATAAACACCATAATCATGATAAATTGAAATATATTTACTCATGGCTTAAAGGCTTTTCGAAGAATTATATAAATTCTTTGCAAGGAAGTTTCAGGATTTTAACAGACTTTTGTATTACAATAAGCATGATGTTATTTCTGGACTTGTTTTTAATGTCTTATGAAATTTATGTTTAGTATTAATAGTATTCACCAGTTAATTAGCCATTCTGTGGAATATTTGACCACCAAGTCAAAATGGACTGGACCGGGCTACAATTTAGTTGACCACTGAATATAGTTGTTCACTCTCCTTTCTAATCTTTCTCCAGTTGAACTTGTTTAAGTAGATAATCTTGATATGGTAAAATGGAAAATATTTCTCTACTCTATAGTTTGTCTTAGATTATATAAAATCTAAACAAAATCTGATTCGTCTTAGATTGAGCAAAACCTGATATCATATAGTTTTTAATTCTTTTTTTTTAAACAACCTCTGTAAAATGGTAAATTTCTAGGTCCAAGGCCAATAACTTCCCCCAAAATCAATGGAACAGAACGCCACTCAAACTTCATCTGTAGGTAATGAAGGTAGACACACATACCAAAAATCAGCTCAATATCTGAAAGCGTTGCATAAATAACCTAGGCTCCGGAAAAAGAATGCCGGACCAACAGACTGACAGAACCACATCAAACAAACAGTCTGACTGCTTATGTCAACCTACTGGGGGCATAAAAAGGGTGGAACTAAAATGATCCATGGCTCATATATATTTATTATGCAGACAGCTGATTCCGTTTTCACCAAATAATTTCAGACTCAAGTCAAAGAATAAGAATTTTCTATAAAAAAAAAGGAATATTCAAGAGTTGCATTTAATGTGTCATTATTTGGCATTAACCACCCTTAATTACATCATCCTTTATTTTGAGCAGTTTGTTACTGTCGTCTGATGTTCGCCTGTAATAATGCTAACCACGAGTGCACCTCCTAGGGTGGGTCTAAGTCCATTATTACGGTAAGTCTTTGAATGAGTTGCTAGATAGGGGCCCAGTTTTTTAGCCAAATATTTCAGCTACATATAAGACCATTCCACGCTGACTAACATTGCTGGCTTTCTCAGGGGTGGACTCCGGTGTGGCCTGATCAGACGGAATGGGCTTGAAGGCAGGAATGGTCTTGATGTTGGCATCTTTTTTCTGTAATTGAGAGGCATTAACTAGTGTAGCCTTGTTCTGGGAAAACAGGGCTTAATGCACGTGCGTAGTATGGTCCCAGATTAGCCTGTATGGTCCTAAGGACACAGGCTACTCTGGGAGGACACTTTCCACTTTTATGGAAATTTTGTTTACAGGAAGTCTCTTCTGCAAAAATCCAGTTTAGTCAGAAAGTGTTGTCCCTGATAAGCCAATGCAGACTGCACAGGCTAATCTGGGACGACACTATATGCACATGCAATAAGCCCCTTTTTCTCAGAGAGTCTCAAATGCTTTTAAGCACAAAATTTTACTGAATAAACTTCAGGTTTTGCATTTTTTCAAGCAATTTAATCACACGTAATTGTGATATGAAACAACTGACATTTAAATATGATTTCTACATAAAAAAACAACAACATATTTTACATTTTATAAACTAATTATATGTTTTGGTTGAATGATTAATTATAAAAGGAACTTCTAATTATCAGCATTTACAGGCACTACTAAAAGGTACTGTTTAATAAAAAAATTATAATTTTAACATACAAGTCAAATAACATTTTGGTAAAGATTCTTCTTTCAAAACAAAATAAACTTCAAATAATAAAAGTCTTCAGGGATCTACTCTATCTTCTATGCATACCAACTTCTTGTAGTGATGGTTGCAGTAGCCGCAGTATTTCACATTGTTTCCATAGCTACCAGACTCCTCACACAGCAACCCTTGGGCCTGGGCACTGAAAAATAAGGGGGACAACTTGTTGCAAACTATGACCCTTAAAGCGTTCCCCATTCAACAGATAAAGTGAAAATGGCTAGATGCAACCAGCATAAAACAGGGCTTGCACTGCCACTCTATAAATAAGCAAATTTGTCTGAAGAAAATTGTTTTTGGCTACAACTTTGTCTTCATACCTCCCACACCCCAAACTAGCAAAAGTGTATTAGATTTCTATGTCCTACATTAAATTTCGCTCAACACAACTGTAGGCCAGGGGGAGCCCTGTAAAACCAGAACATCCCAAGAGTAACTTGCAGGCTGTTCAGATTTTATGCTGTTTGCTGCTTATCATTTTCTTAGGGTTGGAAATGAAGCTCCAAAATTGGAATCTTAAAAAAGTATTTGAATTAAATTTGATTTTGTTAGGGACTACAAATATGTCATATTTGAGGACAAGATCCTTATAAATATTGTAGTCCGAGAGATGACAAAATAAATGTGGCCATTATTGAATCATTTAAAGGTCTATAACTCAGAACTGTTTCAGGCTTCAAGAGATCTGACTGGTTATTGTAGCTTGTGGAGATTAAAAGCCCACAAAGAATGTGAATAAGTTTGATACTATTAACAAGAGATGTGTTTGTCAGAAACACAATGCCCCCTATTGCGCCGCTTTGAAATAAAATTTCAATATATAATTTGGCAGGTTTAGAAATTATCTCCCTTTCAAAGCTTATTACTTCCCTTGGATTGTCTTTTTTGACTTTAGACCTTCAAGGAGGACCATGACCTTTCACCACTCAAAATGTGCAGCTTTATGAGATACACATGCATGTCAAATATCAAGTTGCTATCTTCAATATTGCAAAAACTATGACCAAGGTTAAAGTTTTGGGACACACACAATGAGTGACTGACTGACTGACACAGTGACAGACAGGCCAAAAACAATTACCCCCGATCTTTCGATCCGGGGTGAACAAAAACTAGTTGAGCTACAAGGTGGAAAAGCTCATTTATGCCAACTAAAACAAAATAATTTACTTGCCATATTTTTAAAACCGCAATATTGAGAAATTCTTAAATTATTCAATTGTTATCATTCAGAAGACCAACAGGCAATCGAGCTTAAATAAATAGGTTTAAAAAAATAACAGGCAATCTAAATAGGTTTAAAATAACAGGCAATCTGGTTTGGTGTAGCCACTTGACTTGGTTGATTTGATAATCAGGAAAAAAGGACTGAGTCTTACCATGTCACGTGGAAGTTTTGTTTGCATCCATTTTTATTACACTGCATGCAAGCACCAGATGAAGCCTTTGACAACTCTTTGCCGTTCTCCTCACAGATATAGCACATCTGAAATTGGTGCAAAACATGTCATATCCAACAATATCTTTCCAATATTACTGAGATTGTAACCATGTCAAATAATTTACAATATGTAGCCATTGAGCAGTGTTTTATCCTTCAAATACAGGTCTTCAAATTTGGCCCTTTTCCCAATAGAAAAAAGTATCAATATTTCCCAAATGGGACCTATAAATTACAAAATTGAATTTTTCCAAACAAAAAATAATATTGACTAAGGACTAAACGTTAGTTTCCATCCAGCTCCTAAAGATTAACCTTAGTAAATATAATATAGAAAACACTTTAATTCTCAATTTTGAAGCATTTGTTAGCAAAACAACAACACTAATTTCCCAATTTTAGTCAAAACGCAGCAAATTTTCCAAATTTAAAAGCGATCCCTAATCCCATTACGAATATGGTGGAAAAAATATCCTTCAAATGTAAGAAGGTTATTGGAAGGATGCAACAATTTCTTACAATGATAAATTAAACAAGAGATGTGTTTGTCAGAAACACAATGACTTCTACTGCGCCGCTTTGAAATAAAGAAATATTTTTTTATTATATCCCTTAAAAAAAAATTACTTTCCTTGTGAAAATAATCTGTACCTGCCAAATGATAAATAGAAATTATCTCCCTTTAAAGTTGTTACTTCCCTTGGATTTTGCTTTTTAACCTTTGACATTGAAGGATGACCTTGAAATTGACCTTTCACCACTCAAAATTTGCAGCTCCATGAGATACACATGCGTGCCAAATATTAAGTTGCTTTATTCAATATTGCAAAAGTTATGGCCAATGTTAAAGTTTTCGGACGGACACACAGACTGCCGGGCAGACGCACAGTTCAACTGTTATATGCCTACGTACCGGGGCATAGAAAGGAGGCTTATTCCATAAAACTAATCACAAACCATGATCATACACCACTTTTTTTCTTGATTAGGGGAACGGGCCTGGCCTTTTCTTTGGGGAAAAAATTCTCCAATAAAATGAGAAAGGGAAAAACAATCCCCCAGAAAGCTAAACTTTTTGAGAAAATTGCATCATTTTTACGAAACTCGCTTTAGGGAAGCGGCTTTACTCTTATAAGGCCTTATAAGCCCTTGCTAAAGAATGAAAAACAGCCCTGTTATATCTTATTATAATTTTATAAGAAGAAACATGCAGGGTTTTCAATAACTTTTGAGGCAACAGGCAAACATTTGAAACCAACAGGCATTCTAGGGGGTGCCGGGGGCATGCTCCCCCTGAAAATTTTAAAATTGAGCACTTGATTTCCTGCATTTTGGGCCATTTTATGGCTATTTTAATGGTCAACCAGGCACTTAAATTTGAGCATTTTTGTGTGCATTTTATGAATTTAAGCTTTTTTAACTTACAAAAGATAAATGAAAAAAGCTCTTTATTACGAATTCATTAAAAATACGATTTTTCACAAATAAAGTGTATCATAATTCGGATAAATACGACTTTCGGATACTTAATTGCACTTGATTGTAAGGTTTAAATTTTACGACTTTGAAGTGTGTTTTTTTGCACAATGTTCCAATGGGGACATTTTATTCTGATAAGGAAAACAATTCGATTTTGGATTGGAAATGGGGCCGAACTTCAACCCTCAGCGCCCTCACACTATTTTGGGGGGAAGTGGTCCGCAGCCCTTAGGAGGGGGAATTTTTTGTAAATGGGGGAATTTTTATAACGAAAAAAACAACAACTATGTTTAACTGTTATAAACATATATTTCTATATATGCGACTGTCTATAAAGGACAGAAAGGTGGACTTTTACTCAATCTATATAACAGTAATCTTATTTAAAAGTTCACCATTATGTCCTTTTTGTTCCTAAAACAAGCTAGTGCTGTGTCCATTTGCATGCAAAGTCTGTCTTAAACCAAAGATTGCGACCATGATATATCCGGCGTGCGATATGAATTGTCAGGTTATTCATGCATGTGTATGTATGCATTAGCATAGTTTGGCAATCTCAAAACACGCTATGTAACTTCCTTATTGAAGTATGTGTTATATCCATATGTTATTCATTGGTATAAAACAAAAAATTATTCCATGTAAGTATTTTCAAATGCGTATAATTAAATTTGTAATCCTAAAACAATTGTCAAGTTGTCAAGTTTTATTGTTCAAGAAAGCATGCACAAATTAGACCCATGTACAAAATGAAGTCATTCCTTCTTATGGAAAGCATGGGCTTTGATAGTAGCTCTAAATTAAAAGCAAGTAGTTAACATTGTATCTAACGCGCAAAGATTGTTGAGATAGGTCAATATTGACTTGTGACATTTACAGTTATAATTGTATACACCTTCATGTGTGATCTGGTGTGTTTCGGCAGTTCAAAGCAAATTCAACAGAGAATGGTAACACCAAAAATGACCTGTGATGTTTGGCCAATGGTGTTATTGTTAATCGCAGTACACAGGTGTTAAAGTGATATACAGTGAAAGCAGACAATCTTGTCAAAACTGGATTATGAATGTCGGATTAAACACAAAATTAAAGTGGGTGAAAAAAAGGGTAAAATACTAGTTTGATATATTGGAGTCAATTTTCAACTTTTTTAAATATTTTTCTGAGGGGGAAAAAATCAGTTTTTTAGGGGAAAAAAAAAAATTTTCAGATGGGGACTGCCGCAGAAATTAGGCGGCAGATTACATAGATTGAGGGCCCTACAGGAATGGACGGAAAAGGCCTGATCGTCCGTCTACCATGCATATTTTGCGTGACATTTCTAGTTTGAAACATAACTGAATTAAAACAAACTTTGACAACAACAAAAAATTTGCATGAACACAAAATACGTAAGCAATCAGGAACAAAAACTCGCCATATGATGAAAAGAACGTCAAAATATTTTACTGCATTTTGACCGATTCCAAGTTGCGCCGTTTCATTGTTGTTGTTGTTGTAATGCGTTAAGGGAGATAATCAAGCGACGTCTTTGCTTTATAGTAAAAAGGAGCAAAATTACCGAATAGACAAGCAAATTTCGAAAAGTCAATAGCCGATTTTCCTAATCTGAGCGATGTTCAACCTGCCAAAATCTGATTTCAATCGGCCGATTTGGCCGGCGGCCGGATCTTATTGAGAACCCTGAACATGTACAAATTTTTTAGGATTAAATAGAATTATTACCCTGTTAAACCTGTCTGGTGGCACATTTTTTAGCATAATCCTTTCCATCGTCTGTACATTGGCAAACCATGCCTCAGGAATGAACAATGCACAGACCACATGACACCAGCCTGCAACAGTTAAATAGTAAATAAAATTAAACTGTGTTCCCAGGACATTTATTTCTGCACACCCTGTGAACTATGAATTCCAAAATATGGGGGATACTGTAAAACAGTTGTGATTGCAAACTTCAATTACTGTTTAAAAGTTTAAAACTTAACCGTTTTTAAACATTTGTATTACCTTTAAATCGTAAATCAGATAATTTTATTAAAAAAGAAAACCATACAAACACAGAAATTAATCATGACACCTGTTAAAATAAAGAGTAAACAAGGGCTGTTTGTAAAACATGCATGCCCCCCATATGGGCTTTCAGTTGTAGTGGCAGCCATTGTGTGAATACGTTTTTTGTCACTGTGACCTTGACCTTTGATATAGTGAACTGAAAATCAATAGGGGTCATCTGCCAGTCATGATCAATGTACCTATGAAGTTTCATGGTCCTAGGCTTAAGCTTTCTTGAGTTATCATCCGGAAACCATTTTACTGTGTCGAGTTTCCGTGACCTTTGACCTAGTGACCTGAAAATCAATAGGGGTCATCTGCGACTCATGATCAATGTACCTATGAAGTTTCATGATCCTAGGCGTAAGCATTCTTGAGTTATCATCAGGAAACCATTTTACTGGTTCGAGTCACTGTGACCTTGACCCTTGACCTAGTGACCTAAAAATCAATAGGGGTCATCTGCAAGTCATGATAAATGTACCTATGAAGTTTCATGATCCTAGGTATAAGTGTTCTTGAGTTATCATCCGGAAACCATTTTACTGGTTCGAGTCACCGTGACCTTGACCCTTGACCTAGTGACCTGAAAATTAATAGGGGTCATCTGCAAGTCATGATCAATGTACCTATGAAGTTTCATGATCCTAGGCGTAAGTGTTCTTGAGTTATCATCCGGAAACAATTTTACTGGTTCTAGTCACCGTGACCTTGACCTTTGAACTAGTGACCTGAAAATCAATAGGGGTCATCTGCGAGTCATGATCAATGTACCCATGAAGTTTCATGATCCTAGGCGTAAGCGTTTTTGAGTTATCATCAAGAAACCATTCAGTGGACGGACCGACGGACAGACCGACCGACATGAGCAAAACAATATATATACCCCCTCTTCTTCGAAGGGGGGAATAAATATAAACATACACAAATAAATGAACTCTGAATTAAATTGTGTCCCTCTAAATTTGGAAAGCAACGACATAACAGTAGATATTCAAATTATACCTCAGTTGCAAATACACAAATAACTGTAAACACAGAATTATGTATAATGACAAAACACCAATTCAATTTCCAATTAAGTACTGTTGATGCATTTTCCCTGTCTTTGGGTCTCTGTGTGTATTTGTTCACATACTGTAGGTTTCCACGTATAGCGCGCTCCCGTGTATAGCGCACAGGCTGTTTTTTAAATGCAAAAATGGAGAAACAAATATTTAAAGACAATAAAACCACCAAATCGGACCGAAAATGGCCGCCATTTTACTATTGCACAATCCAATAATCCGGGGCATTGGAAAGCTTAATTAAGCATTCAAAATAGGAAGCGTCATTATGATTAGGAGCATGGGTTGCAGAGCACTACACTTTTCTGACAATTTTGTAATTTTCTAGCAAAAGATTAACAGAACCATGCATATCGTGAAAAACGTGAGAAAATAAGACTTAGCGTACATCGTCAGGGTTTTTTTTTACTAAGAAAGTGACGCCGATATTCGGCGTCTTCCCCTACCAGAATTTTTCCCCTCAAAATACAATTTCCCCACCAAAAATATCATTTTTCACCAAAATATAATATTTTCTCTCAAAGAAATGTTTATTTTTCCTTTGGACATTCGACAATTATCCAAATTGCACCAAGTACAACGACCTCGCTCTCTTTCTCTCCAGACGAACACAAAAAATCTGGGAATCCCAGTTATTCTAAATATAGCTCTTAAATTACGTCATGTAAACTGGGCAACTAATCGTAATAATCATGTGACTATTTTACTGGATACCGGTCTTGCGCGAAAAGCGTGTTTTGTCAATTAATTATAAACGTGAAAACAGAAAAAAATGTCTCACAATTGGCACTCTTACACAAACAAAAAAAACATTCGGACTCGGAAGATACTGAACGCATCGAGGCATTTTTTAAGAAAGAATCATCGAAAACCGTTATAACCCAGCAGGATTCTGAGGTAATCAACATCGAACATTGTGAAAGTGAAAGTAGACAATCGGCAGCTGCCGATCCTTTCCCTTCCAATACTGTAGCAGATCAAGATCGTCAAGCCATTCGTCATGAAATTGAAATCACAAATCTGACATCGTCCCCCGGCCATAGTACAGAAATATAGCTGAAAACATTTCCCATTATTAGATCTACACCTGCAACTTTATTAAGGACTTTGACTTTAATACGTGTTAAATGTGTTTAAGAACAAAAAAGGACAGAGACAAGCCTCTTTTGATGAGTTATAGACATTGAAATGAACAGTTTTTATTTTTTCCCCTAATATGTCTCTTTCGCACTCTTTTTTCCCCTTTCACCCAGCGTCCAGCGTCTTCCCCTTTCTCTAAAAAAAAACCCTGATCGTGTGATTTTCCTCGGGGAAAGCATGGGCATTACCGGTAAATTTGAATGTCGCATGGGAGACGGGGATACAGTTGTTGAGGTACACCACTGTTGAACGTTCAATATTTATACACACAAAATGGAATTGCATATCTTCATGTTCTCAAGTGTCAATTAGTGTCTCAAATGTCAATTAGCGTCTTAAGTCGTGACACATATTACTTAAATAACACTGCCAATTACGAAGTGCAAAATGACCCCCTTTCACACCTACCGTTACCCGCAAAAAAGACCTCGGTCGCACCTACCCTTGCCTGCTCTCCGGAATGTCGACAACAATCCCCATCGGAATTCATCAATAAAGAAGTGTAACAAGGGACAAAATTGTCACAAAACCAGGTTTTCATTGTGAAAAAAAATCTGATAAAGGGAGACAACTCAAACTGAACTTTTGAAATGAACAAAAAAAAATAACCCCCTTTGTAAGTTTGTTTTAAAATAAATCTATTTTTAGTCGTGGCTACCTTGACATTGGAGATATTGACGTGATTCTTTCGTGCGACACACCGTCCCATGATGGTGAACAAATGTGCCAAATGATTTTAAAATCTCATAATGAATGACATAGTTATAGCCCAGACAAGCTCATTTATGGCTATTTTTTACCTTTGAACTCAAAGTGTGACCTTGACCTTGGAGATATTGACGTAATTTTTTCGCGCGACACACCGTCTAATGATGGTTAACAAATGTGCCAAATGATTTTAAAATCTCACAATGAACGACAAAGTTATGGCCCGGACAAGCTTGTTCCGCCCGCCCGCCAGCCCCCCAGCCAGCCAGCCTGCCCGCATTCGCCAATCTAATAACCAGTTTTTTCCTTCGGAAAACCTGGTTAAAAAACCTGGTTAAAAACACAAACAAAGAAATGTCCGCAAGTTTATTCAAACAAATTTATTTTTGACCAAAACTTCTTCTACCGCATTCATATCTACCAGTAGCGACTTAATGTTATTTCGACAATGGCCCCTCAGTCTGTACGATTATAGGGTGGTAGTTTTCTTGAAAAAAACACGGCGGCCATTTTGATTATTTACGATTACACAACATATTTTTTACCAATTTAGCAGCCAGGATAGCGTTGTATCAATGTATAGCGCGCACCAGCTTTTTAGTTTGATTTTTGGAGGTAAAACACTGCCGCTATACGTGGAAACCTACGGTATAACTTGTGTCACGTGAAACAAGATCTTATTTCATATGCAGCCAGAGTAGTTCTAGACCAGCCTGCGAGTCACTCAGTTGCATGACTTAATGGCGGACAGACCAGCCAGTGCAGTCACTCAGTTGCATGACTTTATGGCGGACAGAGTAGATTTTGATCAACACTGACAATGATCCATTTTCGTATGCTGAGGCTCATTGTATCAAGTGCTAATTTACATGCACAATCATCTTTAACGATAAATTTCTTAATACTTTATACCCTTAACAAGGCTGGTGAGGAAAACATGATTACCTCCATTGTCAGTCCTTTTTAACGCACCATCTTTTAAAGGGCATAGTTCACACCTCTGAAAAAAACACATCAAGATTAGACAAATTATCTATATTTTACTTAATAAAAAACAGTATTCTACAAGATAAATTTAATTTCCTAGTAATTAAAAATTTAGCATTGTAGCATTTTCCCAAAATGGAGGCAACGCTCTGTGCTTATATTTACTTTTATTACAGGTTTTTGTAAATGGTCTGCACTATAAATAAGTGAAAATTGATTACATGTATAGTGATTGTAGTTTATATTGATAATACAATTTCATGCTCAATAATCAACAAGTGTTCAGCTGTCGGAGACATATGCCCCCCCCAAATGTGACTTGAGTTATCATCCGGAAACCATTTGGTGGGCGGACAGACCGACTAGTGCAAAACAATATACCCCTCTTCTTCGAAGGGGGGCATAATAAATGTAGTCTAGATTAACACTTAAGATTTAATATAAAGATTTGTATACATACAACTCTAGCTGCTCTCTCTTGTGATTCACACTTCCTACAAAACCAGGGACCAGTTGGCACCTGAATAATTCCATAGCATGCTGAAAAAGAAATCAAAACAAATGTAGATGCTTAACATATTTATTCTAAATATCAGAACATATTTATTTAGTTTGTCTGCATTTCACTTCACATAATTATTGATGTTAAAATTGAGTAGAGTGAAAATTTTCTACAATTTGTTGCTATGAGTTAAATTGTCCTCGTGTAGATCACTTAAGCGGCGGGAAAAAATATCAGAGAGACTAATCAGCGTTTTTCCTCAATACTTTGGGAATGATTTCGGTACCCGGCTCATTGGGAAAGTACCCTGCGTTTTCATCCAAATTGGGAAATTTATTAAATACGCTTAAAATTTTAGAAAACATGTACACATAATAAGTTGCATGCAGGGTTTTTTTTCCACTTTTTGGGAAGATAGCCCATGGCTTTGGAATTGGGAATTTTATCGGCATTTTCATGAAATTGGGAAAATAAATTCATTAGCCTTTTTTCCACACGAAAAGTCCACTGATTAGGGAAATACTAAATTTGATATAACCCTTTATAATCATTCAAATTAAAAGAACAAAATCATATAATACTTTGTTAGATGTAATTGAATTAAAATTGAGAAAAAATACACATACATTGTAAGACTTCTTTCTAAAAAAGGAAATTGGGATTTTTTTGCCACATTTTGGGAAAAAAGTATACTTTTTGGGATTGGGAACATAGCCGAATTTCGGCTATAAAATCGGGCCAAAAAAAACCCTGGCATGTTAATATCGAATTGGTAATTGATTTCCTGCAAAATCATGTTTCTACCAACACTAAATAACGAGTTTGTTAAACCAAACACTCTTTTTACTGAAGTTGTGCATGAAAGTACCAACGGTCTTACTCTAAATCGGGGGCTCTTGAGCCTCATGTTCCGTAGGATAACCTGGTTTGCGTCAGTAGACTCGACAGTTGATGAAACTTTGCTTTATAAACAACATCTGACAACTATGCACTGGACTCAATATTTGATACATAATCCAAAGTTGTAAGTAAAAATTCTATAAATGCACGAGCGATTGATAATCAGTACAGGTAATATGATTTGCTGCATTAATTTTACACTGAATTGGTTACATACTACTGAACGAGTAGTATAAGAGAATGGCTCCATGGCACTGAAGATACGAACGATTGTGAATCAGTTATGCGTGAATAAATCAGTGTCACTAGCAATGGATGGTTTCAGTGGATTTGTGGAGTTGCTGTACCTACCAGACTAATCAGTCCTTACGGTGTACTCCTCTGCGAAAAAATCGTGGCCAGATATTTGAAAGACTGATATGGCTTTGATGTAATCCTCTTGGAATTGTCACTTATTGTGCAGTTCATGCGTAATATTGTCAAGACATCTATTACGACAAGTAAAGCAGTTTAACAAATTATTATTAATTCAATTACCTAAAATTGTAAATGTTTTGTTGCATTCTCTGATAGCCATTATTAAATCCGAAACACGCTTTTGAATTTTAATGTTTACGCCATGTTATCCAATTCTAGTTTCAAATAAACAGTGCACAAGTCATGTATATTTCGTGTATACTGTTCATTCTTTGTTCCAATAAAAAGGACGCGAAAAATATGCCTTTTGTAAAACGTCACGTTCACGCATAGAAAGTATAAGCTTAGAGACAATTGAAATATTTGAATTTCGGTTAAAACTTTTCTCTTTTATTTTAACTCAATTAATTAACTTAATTATATCGCAAATGATTTTGAATAGACATTTCCTCAAAATTAAGTTCCAAGCAAACATGTTTTATTTCTATTGTTACATTTTTTAGATGATTCAATATTATATCAGTTAGTATATTGTAGACAGTTAACAGACACTTCGGACAAAACTGGATTTAGTGTTGGCAATGGTTATTGATAAAACAGACTGAGCACATATACTAACAGTGACCTAATGTGCACAATGTGATGTTTTGACGAAAGGGATTAACATGTGCGTATGCAACTTGTTGCCGCTTTTTTCTGTGAATTGGGATGTTTTTGTGAATTGGGTAATCTTTATTTTGAAATTGGGAAATATGGTCTCATTGGGAATGGTGCCGTTTTACCGTACCAGCTATATATAGAGGAAAAACGCTGATAATGAATGTTCCATCTTCCAAGATATTTCAGTTGATCAATGCTGCAAGCAAATTAATTAATGACTGATCATGGTTTGGAAGGACCTTACAATGTCTGTGTTACCCCATGCCTCCACAAAGCCATTTAAACTTTCTAGTTTAACAGGTGAATTTTGGAAGTCCAAACCATAAAATCCGAAAGTACCACTTTTATTTCAATGTAGTGCCGGTGCCCAGCTCACAAAACATGCACCTGCCTCATGATTGGGAACCAGCGGCCAATCAGAAGATAGCTTACTAAAAGCACGAGTTTTTACGCACTCTTCCTGCACGGGCGGTTGATGTGAGTTGATGTGTTTCCCTAGGAGAGTATTGTCAGGAGAAATTGTTAGTCCATATAAACAGACTCTCAGAGCCTTTGATAATTTTTGCTATGGTGGCTTTGGTAGTCCATATGAACCCTTTCATAAACATGGGTGCAGTTCAGCACACGGAGTCTGTGCGCTTCACTAAACAGACGTCGTTCAAGACAAATTGAGGAAAATAATGAATAAACTTCATAAACATGTTAAATTTACCTGAATGGCAACCTATGGATGTTATCCTTTGCATGCACCCTATAAAAACACGTCAATGTTTCAACACACTTTTCTTGCTGACATTTTTATGTTTAAATTTGAAACAGTGTATTCTGCATCGAATACCACATCGTTATCGACTTTAATAGACTCCATCACATAACCTGACGTGCAAAATATTGGTGTACTGCGACCTTACCAATATTGGGTCAATTTTCCAATATGGCGGATACAGCGTACGAAAGAAAAACTAAGTCAATAAATAGCAATTATTTCTTGCTTTAATGGTACCATTTGGATGAGTTTGTGGTTTAGACAGGTAAACTTTAATTAGTTCTTGCAGTTTCTGTGTTCCTTAACCCTTGCATTGTTCATAACATTTTGCTCCCATGGACAAGAGAGAGCGAATTGCAACTCTCAGCAACCCATTGGGTTATAAAGTAGCTGAAATAATTCGCGTTCAGAATAAATCTGAACGCTGAAACTCCGGTCTGTAAAAACCATAACGAAAAAATAAATACAATACTATTATGGGAATTACAGTATTTACAAGTGTATATATCTCAAATATACCCGTTGTTTGACAAATATGAACTAACAGTGGTTTTTTTGGATGAAATATTCGGCGTTATTCGGCCCTATTCCCCCATCTTTAGAGTATATATTTTTCCCCCAAATATTTTTAAAATTCCCCTTTCGGAAGTGTTATTCAATTTTAATCAATACCTCATTTAAATACGTCTTTCGTTACGAATTTACTACAATTTTCCTGAACTGCATCCCCGTGTTTATTTTATTTTAGCCTTTACCGCAAACCGTACGTAGTTAACTATCAAGACTTTCGCTTTATGACATCTACCGCAAACCATACGTATTCCAACATGTCGCACAACAACACAAGAGTTCCGCGGTCGGAGATGACCGCATTGAAGCCGGATTTTTGATTTAAATGACAGGAAAGTACCTTTCGTGTTTTTGTCAATGCAATACTTAAATTACTGAAATATTGTTCAAAGGTCAAAATGAAATGTAAGTACTTTTCAAGGCATGAGCAAACCTTGTGTTATGTTTTGAATGCATGCATATACATGAACAACAATAACATTTAAGGTCACAAATATGAACTTGAATTGACAATTAGGAAAGTTTGATCTCAATTTTTTTATTAGCAAATTAGTAAGATATTGTTTGAAGTTTCCATCAATTTCATTATCAAATGTAAGAAAATAAACTTAGATGAAATAATACTATTTATTGTTTTGCTTTCACATACCTACACAGAAATCAAATGAATGACATTGAAATGAGCAGTGGTGATCTTCTAGTACTGGCCAACCTTTATGTCAAGTTTGAAGACTCTAGGTACAAGCATACCAAAGTTATAACATGGAATAAGAACTTTAACATTTTTACCTACCAAAGTTATAAGAACTTTAACATTTTTACATTCAAGGTCACAGTGACCTTGACCTTAGAATGAATGACCTTGAAATGACCAGTGGTCATCTAAGTGTGCTTGCAAACCTTCATGTCAAGTTTGAAGACTCTATGTCCAAGCATACCAAAGTTATAACAATTTTAACATTTTAACATTTAAGGTCACAGTGACCTTGACCTTCAAATGAATGACATTGAAATGACCAGTGGTCATCTTCTAGTACTGGCCAATCTTTATTTCAAGTTTGAAGACTCTAGGTACAAGCATACCAAAGTTATAACATGAAATAAGAACTTTAACATTTTTACATTCAAGGTCACAGTGACCTTGACCTTCAAATGAATGACCTTGAAATGTCCAGTGGTTACTTACTAGTTCTGGCCAACCTTCATGTCAAGTTTCAAGACTCTAGGTCCAAGCATACCAAAGTTATAACAACTTTAACATTTTTACATTCAAGGTCACAGTGACCTTGACCTTCAAATGAATGACCTTGAAATGTCCAGTGGTTACTTACTAGTTCTGGCCAACCTTCATGTCAAGTTTCAAGACTCTAGGTCCAAGCATACCAAAGTTATAACAACTTTAACATTTTTATATTGAAGGTCACAGTGACCTTCACCTTCAAATGAATGACCTTGAAATGACCAGTGGTCATCTGTTAATCCTGGCCAACCTTCATGTCAAGTTTGAAGACTCTAGGTCCAAGCATACCAAAGTTATACCATGAAATAAGAACTTTAACATTTTTACATTCAAGGTCACAGTGACCTTGACCTTCAAATGAATGACCTTGAAATGACCAGTGGTTACTAACTAGTTATGGCCAACCTTCATGTCAAGTTTCAAGACTCTAGGTCCAAGCATACCAAAGTTATAAGAACTTTAACATTTTTTATATTGAAGGTCACAGTGACCTTGACCTTCAAATGAATGACCTTGAAATGACCAGTGGTCATCTGTTTATCCTGGCCAACCTTCATGTCAAGTTTGAAGACTCTAGGTCCAAGCATACCAAAGTTATACCATGAAATAAGAACTTTAACATTTTCGAGCACGCCGCCACCCCGCCCGCCCGCCCGCCCCCCCGCCCGCCCGACAACATCAATCTATAAGCCGAGATTTTTTCGAAAAAAATCCGGCTAAAAAGCTATCGTAAAAAAAATTGACAAATCTGTTTTAACTTAAAAATAAATTGATATTCTTTTCAAACAAGTACAACTTAAAAGTCAGTCTTCTTCAAATGCCGGCAGTGAAACGCCAGAAACGTCCGGTCAAGAGAGTGTTGAAAGACTGTTTAGTTTGCTCAACCTGCTTTGCACGCCACAGAGAAACAGGCTTGGGGAAACTACACTGAAGTCCCTGATCAGACTTTGTCTGCACACGGAGAGACTTGGTGAAGAGGAGGTCACCAGAATAATTGATAAATTCGCTGAAAAGCCCAGAAATATTGAACTTTGAACATGAACATAACATGTTAATGAATAAAAGAGTTTGAATTATGTTTTTCTCCCTCTGTATAGTGAATTATAGTGTTAAAACTTGATTTTGTACTGTTACTTTTAAGCATAGAAATTTCCCCCTTTTCCACATTTACGCGCGAATTTTCCCCCTCTCAGGAGACCCAACCCCCTTCCCCCAAAACTGAAAAAAAAACACTATCTAAGATCACAAAAATTACCTGTATTTCATTCGAAATCATAGACATTGAACGATCATTTTCTCTAAGGTCAACCATTTTGGCATTGTTGTTGTTGTTCTTATTTCGTACCATAGCTATTTCATACCTATTACTTTTGGGGTATTTCGTTACTGTCGATTCTAATATTTTGAGTTAAAATAGTTATTATTATTCTTTTGCTTCTTCTTCTTATGATTATTATTTCCAATTTCATTTCTTACTGTTTTGTGCATATTGCACACTTCTTTGTTCGAACTCAGTTACAAACATAGTTGAATTTAACCTCCACCAAGGGAGATAACATGAACCTTTACTCTACAAGGATTTATATTGGATGAAACAAACTTGAAATATAGTTTATTAACAGGTAAATTTAGATATATTTTGCTCAATATATACTATTTAGGCAACGTTCTTTCATAATAGTCACAAATGTGTGTATTTAAATTCAGGAGTGATGCGACCGAAATTCGTGTCGGAACTCTGGCTATTAAAAAGATAGAGTGGACTATTGACGCCAAGAGTCTGCCAAAGCAAAAATCATCAAAAGACTCTATGGCAGCAATTTATCGTGTAAGTACCTGTTATCGAACAGCACCTTTTATCAGACGTTTTGTTTTTGTTCTGTATGCACATGCGCAGAAGTGCGCATGACGTCACATTGATAAACAAATGGTCGCACATGAAGTCCATGACCTACTTGCCTACTTAGCTTGAAACAAATGCGCCAAAAACAGGTTAAAGGGATGCATTTATTGTTATTTACACCGTGTTATGTCAGTGCCCCAGATAATTATTTGAGTAATAGGGTTTTCACCCATTGATTTTGAAAATTAGGGTGATTTCCTTCTTGAAATAGGGTGAAATGATTAATAAAAATGCATACCTTTATATCACTGATGTTTTTCCTTTGTGGAAGATGCTCACTTGTATTGATTCAAAAAAACTTTAAACTATCATAATTAACTTTAAGAAACTGATGTTTCATAACATTTTTAATCATTGAAACTGTCCTTAATATAAACTTAAAACAAAAAAAATCGATAACACGAATGATTATTTGGCTCTTGCTTTCTTGGTTCGAAACAGTTTGCAATCGACTATTATTTTTGCGCAACAATAGCGGACGTCTTTCGACCTCTCTTAGATATTTTTATTTCGCATCGTTATAGAAACTGAAAGTACAGGCGCTTTATAAATACATGTACAATGAGCGACGGATAAAGTCAGATTAAAAACGCATGTATGTCGAGGAAAATAATTTGATCAGACGCTTTATTTTACTATGAAATCTAGAACGCAGAGAGTTTGAATAAAGCTTGACTGTTTTCATGCTCCGTCAGCCAGGAGCTTGCTTAATGAAGACGCGTAACGATAATTATTTCAAAGAGAAAATACCGAAAATAAGCAAAGCATTTTCGATTGAAGCTATTGTGTTTTACGCATCGAATTTGACGAATTTGCGTACAAATCAAATGGTTTCGTTTTCAATACGCATGTTATTGAATTTCTTTGCGTTTTTAGACATTTTAATAGGGTGAAAGACGCAGATACCCAGCTTATCTGGGGCACTGGTTATGTGTTTTTTCTACTACTTTTTGAATGCATTTATCAAAACGTGCATTTACACACCAAAAAGCATATTTCCGTTTGCAATTTTGATTGCAGCAGACGCAGATTTTTTCGCCGAGTCTGGGTAACATGATTGTCATGTGACTTTGTATATACTGGAGTAGTATTTATGAAGTGTCCGGTTATAGGTCATGTTTACATTGGCATACATGCCATAATTTTTCAGACCAATTCCGGGACATTGAGTTAAATTGTCCGGGACTTTTGCCGATTTTCCGGGACATGTATAAAATGAAGCGATATTTATAGACATATGCATTATTGGTACGTTTTTTTTGTTTCGCATCGTTAATTGCAAAAGTTCGAAAGCCTATCCGAAATACACTTGATCTATGAACGTCAAATTAAACATTACTACTTCCGTTACTAGATACAAGCCACGTGTTTTCAGTGTAAGCGTTCTAAACATAGATGGTGACGTCACTGCGTTATTGTTATTAAGACCGGTGTGTAACGCGTAGTTGTTGATACGCCTTTATTCATTCGATGTTGGACTTCAGATGTGTGAACAACTATCCTTTGCCCTTACGCAGCGGGAAATAATGACGTAGTAGATTAAAGTCAATTAACAACCACATATAACAATGCCGCCTTTTCGGTTTGACTGCGAATGTGAGACAATCTATATGATAACAGGACCCCTGTTAATTGATCGATTTTGACACGTAGCGTAGTCTGCCTATTCGGGTAGTCATTGTCATGGAGACGCTGCAGATATACGCAGATTCGAGGTGCAGTTAAGCCTAAGATAAGGTACATGTATATATGGATTTTTTAAATTCCGGGACATTTGACAGATTTTCCGGACAGCAGGACAAGTTCTTCATTTCAGGGACTGTCCCGGACAATCCGGGACGTATGGCATGTATGACATTGGCCGCATTTTGTTTTGTCTGCTAGAGGTGACAATAACCAGGGAATCATTGTTATAAATTCTTGAAGGAAGTTTGCTGGAAAACTTTACAGATTAATCATTCAATGATTGAACTGTTAGTCATTTGTTAAAACAAAATGTTTTTGTCATTTTAAGTGTTTCAATTTTAAGGAAATTTAATGTAATTTCTTAATTTCTTAGGTGTTCGATAAGTGGTTTGTCCACCATATATTGACTAGGTTATAAAGCTGAGAGTTGAATTTTTGCAACTAGAGAAATTATAAACCTGCGACTGTATATATAAGCATGAGCCTATGCTATAATACGTGTTTCTCTGGAGAGGTATTCCCAGAAGGTATAAGTGCCATTAAGTGATGTATAACCGACGAGCCAACGCGTGTAGCCGACGAGCAGACGAGTGAAGCTGACAAGTTCACTCAAAGACTATTGCAATACATCAACATGTGATTTCGTAAGAACTGACAAAGCGGTTGCTATATGCACCACGCATTAAGAGAGAATAATAATCATGTTCATCAACAAATAAACATCTCACTGTGGGATTATCAAAACGTAAATAAATGTGGTGTGTAACCTTGATGAACCGCAACACTGCAACCATTGCCATCGCAATAGACCAGCGGGTTTTCCGCCCAACCTCGCTCGTCCGAACAAACACAACAACCTCCGACCATTTCTTTCATCTTTTCTCAAATTAAGCAGATTTTGAGCTACGAAAACCGTAACAACAAATAAAAACCATATTCTCCATTCCCTAGGCCGCCATTTTAGTTTGAGTCTCGGGCATGCGTAAAACGAAGTATTGTTCATCCTACACCCTATTGTAAAGGTAAAATACAATTAAAGCGCTGGCTGGATCTTAAACTGTTTGATGGTGCTAAACCACATCAAAGTAAAGTGGGACCACAAGTGCTACAGACATGTTGATGTACTAAATCTCAGTTTTATTTAAATGAATTTCTATGTTTATCATATAACCAACTGAGCTACCGCGCCTGACGAAAAGAATGGACAATATATTGATAATTCATAAATCAAGATATTTCTATTTCAAATACCGGTATCATTGAATAAAACTTTGTAGAGATGAACTGCAATTAATGTTTTTGATACCCAACCTTCATTTACAATGCTTTTTATTGATTTATTGATCTATTTGGTTCATTTACGTAGGCCAATCGAAAGGCCCCGAAAAAGACAAACACCAATATAATTTACCTTTAATTGTCTACAGTGGTAAGATTGTGCAATGTAAAGACAAATCGTGTCTGGTTGCCATAAAAAAGACAAGTCCAAGGATTTGCTGGCAATTAACAAAGACCTTCTTCCCGCTCCTCGCGCGCTGCCGTCTCAAGACGCCACCAGCTGTCGATCCGAACCTCAGAACAGTTTCCCCGGCATGTTGAGAGTTCTGAGTACCGCCGTCCTGGGACACTTCTATTATCTTCATAGGGCCACCCCCTCGAAATCCTGGATTTCATCTCTTCCCAAGGTCCGCCCCGTCCGTCCTCTACGCTGTCACCTCACGTTTCTCTCTTCCGGCGATGTAATGAAACCACTATCCACATACGGACTATAACCAAGCCGCTTGGCGATCCCCCCAAGTTCTGGGAGTCAGCGGGAGAGAACGTCCGGCTCGAGTAGTGACACTGCGGGTGATGCTTGCCCCGGTCGCGACGTGCTCGCTCCAGCTGCTGAGCGAGCTCTTTTAAAGTAGGGAATAATGATACTTTTTTAGAGAAACACTTTTTTGATAATCGCTTTTTTCAATGTTAATAGCCGACCGAAAAAATCAATCGCCTTAAGCAATTTTGGCCACCGGAAACGCCAAAATATAATATCCTAACCTTGAAATAAAATTAGAAAGAATATGTTTTTAAATAGGTACATTTAAAAAAGTGTTTATAGTTGTTGTTGTTTTTTCACTTGTAAGTCGCATATTCACCGCATGAAACGTCTGTTATTTGTTGCACGTATATTCAAACCACATATACATGTTCGTAAATAAAAATTATACTACGGGATATCACATCATATGCGTCCTCACATGGGTTATTATGAGTTTATTTTGTCACCATCAAAATATTTTGTATTTTAATATTTTATTTACACGCATTTTGCTTTCGACACATTCAAATAATACTTTCAGAGCCGCGTCATGCGAAAATAGGTCTTATGGCGCTTCGGCTTGCGTAGCTCAAACCCAGTCTGCGCAGTTGCGCGGTCTAGTTAGGAGTTGCGGTGTTCGCTATAAATCACGCAAGGTTTCATAGTCTTATTATGTATCTCATGAGCAGACTGCAAGATGCGCAGGCTGGACCATAGCTACTCTGGCCTCATATGGCATAAAAACCATTTTCGCATGACGCGTGTTTTTAATAATATCTTTATTTCTTATAAATGGAACAACTTAGCACAATACTTTTCGATAGAAATTAAAGGCAAACTCTGTTATTTATAGCAAACTGGCAAATTTCGGTAGCCTTTTCAATAACGATTTCCATACCGACTGACCGAGTTTGTGGTAAGATAATCAAACGATATCTTTCTTATCATGACATTATACTATTTCAGTTGTTTTGTTTCTTCATACTGAAAGTAATACTGTGTTATCAACGTTTATCGATACCCAATTATGTCTTCCCCGTACGATTTAGTGACCGAGTACCGAGTCAAAATGCGAAGTGTTATTTAAACATATATCAAACTCAATAATATCGAAAATGCTCAAAAAACTTTTTGTTGTTTTCTGTTGAGTTTAAGTGAATATGAATTAATTGTTACCGATTGTCACGATTTTTCTCAATTAACAGCTTTATGATTATGAAACAGTAATGATATGGAATTTATATGCATATTATTTTTTTCCGATTTTCTCCCGTCGATATGATAGGGCTGTTATTACATTTGCTACTTAAAAGAATCAGCTTCGCACGTGTATGTGTGTATTTCAAAGGTTATTTTGAAGTCCCACTGTGTCTTTGCGACTGCATCTATTGGCTGATCCGCCTCTGTGACCTTTAAGGAGAGCTGTGTTCATTATGCAAAATTGTTATGTAAAGCATACTCTTCTGCGCCGCGAACTCATTCTTTCTGCGGATGCGGAAGTTATCACTGCGCCGCGAACTCATTCTTGCTGCGGATGCGGCAGTTATCAGGTTTTTATTACCTAACAACCTTAGTTGTTGGCAAGAGAACAACTAAAAACCAAAACGAAAACTTGTAGTTATGATAAACGGTCGAAACTGCAATGTTTTCACTTTCATTGACTTCTAGTTTTTGTATATTGTTATTTATAAAAAATCACGACACAACGAGATAAATGTATCCGTATTTTTAATATATGCAGTAATTCATATGCATTTTTGATTCAATTTCACGTACAGCGCAATTTCTGAAGGAGTATTTTCGAATTCCACTGGATGCATGTATGAAAAAAGTCCTGACCGTGCATAAAATCTTTCATGAAAACATCATTGTTACCAAATATTTGCGTCAAAAAAGTATTGTTTCTACGCCTGTCTATGTTTAAATATATGTACGCCTATTCAACAAGAGAGTTGCCCAATCAATTAAATTCCATTTCCTCTTTAACTGTATTACCGTAAATAAGGCGTTCTAATTGTTGCATGTGATTATTAATAGACTTTTCTCTGTGTACGTGTTTAGAAATTAAAAAACACACACAATCTTTCATCGATTAAAATCGTGTCGAATCCCTTTAGTAAGTGCATGCATACCCGTCTGAATCCGGTTAATTGTGGAGAGTCAACAGTTGTAAATATAAATTATTTATTTTTTTACAGAAAATGTTAGCGGCGTCGCTTATTTAACGCTTGACTTCGCCTCGAATGTCACTTATATTATATTATTCAATAAACGGACGCATTCACACAGAAATGTACAAATTATCTATATGAACAACTCATAAAATGTTATTATAATTTCAGCTTTTATATTTTTGAGGCCTTTTCCTTCCACTTAAAGCCCTTTACGTGGTATAACCGGTAAGCCATCTTCAATTTTCAGTCATGCCTGTTCAAAATATTTCCCATGATGCAAATTATAGAACATTTATATGAAAATTCTACTACAAACATATGGGAGTATAGACCGTTCCATAATCGATAAATTGACCGCCGCCATATTGTCAGTCACGTGACTGTCCGCCATTACACTGCTGCTAACTGGTGCGAGACTGCGATTCCAAAAGCCAAAGACGAAGAGAATACCCGCTTCACCGTTGTCGGATAAATAAATTACTTAAAGAATAAATGTGAGGCGATTATCACATTTTTGTTGTTTAAATGATTGTTTGAAGTTGAGATTGATTGTTTAAAATAAAATGTTTAAAATGCTTTCGTGTGTTTGTTTTTTTTATCTGTAATCAAGTGGTAATTATCGGCAAAAAATTTACCGGTTCAGTCGCTCATACAATGTCTTTGATTAGACTTGTTACTTTTAACGTTTCACAAACAATTTGCGCATGTATTGTTGTGTTGTTTTTAATAGCCGCAACATCAAGCAGATTATACTTATTTAAGATTCTCGCGCAATTAATTAACGCTAATTGTTTGAAATGGGTAAAACTTTATACTCTAAAATCATAACATATTGTATTAAGTATGGTATTTTTGATACGCCGTCCATTATTTTTCTTGTTCTAACTGAAATCAGATATAAACTAATTGTTGTTTGGATTTAAATTTAATTTTGTGAGCTGGAATTATGTCTCGTACAAAAACCCGAACTTTTGGGAGAGTGATATTGATCTTGACGATCTTTTAGGAGATTATATGGAAGATGAAGAGAAAGTGAATATATCTAGTTGAGTAGATTTTCATCTTTGGAATCATTTAACAGCTATAAAGCTTAACATCTTAAAAAGTGTATTTTAACGGTTTTTGCAGTAACGCAAAACATATGGATAACGACGCTTGTTTAGTCAATTAATCGAAACGAAACTCCGAAAAAAAACACCTAAATAATATTTCAAAAATATATTATTTAGTGCCAAAAGAATTTATTAATAATTTATTGGCATCTTAAAAAAACGCGTCATTAGCATCAAAGTAAAGATTATCTGAAGACTGAAAGGCCGACAATTTTACACAACAAAGAGCTCTATGCATAAGCCGTATTATTTTTTGCAGAAAAGCTTCAATAAATTACAAAAGTAATACATCTAATTATAAAAATATAATTATGAATGGCATGAGTACGTTAATGTGATAAACACGTGAGTGATAGAAAGTGTAAGGGGTGCCTTGAAAATAAACGTACTACAAAGCCCTATTAAAAGCGAAGTGCATGGCAGCATTTACATGTAATTTTAATTTGATGGGTTTTGTACAGAGAATGACGCTATTGAGGAATATAAACATACAACTGAAAAACACGACTTTACATGATGCAAATTGAACTGTGCATTCATGCATATTGAAAACTCGTTACTAGTGAGTAAGAGTGGCAAATATCTAACATTTTATCACACATATATCTATATACATATTTTTGTTAAAACATTATTTACCCCCGTTGGTGTCAAATGTAATTTCTTGTTTTTATGATGTCGTTTGTGCATTGCCGTAGCATTAAATCTTCATACGAAATGACGTAGTTTGAATTAACCGATACCCGCTAAATACGTTAAATGTTATGCTTTTAGGTAAATTGTATAATTATCAAATACTTTTTTTCATAAATTAAACCAGGCATAAAACGGGCTTGTATCTTTACGGTGTACAATTTCTGATATTCTTTATTGGACATAACTTTTAATTTGTACAATATGTAACATATCTAATGTACGCAACTGTTAAGTATGTCGGAGGTAAAATATTAAACCAAATGACTGCTTTATACTACCAGAAAGAGAAGACATGGTGGCATCATCAATTGTGTTTAATGACCAGACTGTCATCTGCCACCTAGTGTGGTTTATGACACCCCGGGATGACACCATGTTGTTAGTTAGGTCTGGATAATATCTGATCAAAACGAGATAATCGGATTATGCAGAACAAACGGGCAATTCAACACTGGAATGCAAAGGATTACGCGATTTTAAGATTGATGCATATAATCAAATGATAAATATTGCATTTAATTTAATTAAATGTTTTTTTTAATGTGTCAACGTGTTTATTATCCTAGACAAATACCTAAAAAATGCACGTTGTTCAAACATTTTTCTGTTATAACACTAGCTTAACATCTCATCTAGCAGAAAAACTTTATTTCATACAATTTGCATGACAAACAAAAAAGTTTTACAAAAAGAAAGAAATTCACCCGTTGAATAAACCGCGCTCTCTTATATATGTTACTGGTTGTTAGGCAGTAGTGTAATGGCGGACGCGGAGAGTATTCAGGGGAGATAATTGGGTAATTACTAAATTCTGGAACTTTCTATTGCACTCAAAAATGACTGTTTATAACACACATATATTTTCAAAATTATACAACACAAATATCAAAATTAAACCACAAATGTATCAAACTATTGCATACATTTACGAACTTTTAGAATATATATATGGTCAATATCGAACATAAATATGAAATTATACAACATATATTTGTAATGCCATAAATTATAGGATTCTACCATATATATATATACAACTATACAAAAAAAACATAGAGCATATATAGACAAATATACCACATAAATATGGAAACATTGAATTTTGCAACGTTTAACACGCCATTTAAATACGCTTAATTAATGTTTTACAAGGCTTGAAAGAATGTGACTATTTTATTATTCATTAAACGTCATTGAACGTATGCATTTAACCGGTATTGAGTGGTAAAAATTCGTATTTGAAACAGGTTGAATACACGTAATTAATGTTTTACAAGGCTTAAAAGACAATGCCCTGGAAGGAATATGATTTCAAGGGAATAGGTGAAACATACAGAAAATAAAAGACAAACTGAAACTGATTGAAAAAAAGTCTTTAAAACTGTGAGTGCGAATATTAAGTATACCCGACGCATTTGTTTATTTGCTCAACACAAAAAGATGAGATAAGAAGGGATTGATCATGTATCTTAGTCTGTTGTAACATTTTACAAAACCGATCATTGCATAATATCATCCTTTCGTAGTAGTGATTGAAACATTTAGATTAATGGACCGTGTTATCAGTTATAGGCATGTTTTATAGATAGCCGTTAAATGGCTATTTTTGATAAATTTGATCAACGAAACTAAAAAAAATCTAGTATAATTAGAAGACCTTTTGTATAAGTGAATCCAATAAAAAAAAGTTTTCCACACAATTCACGGTTCGATACAAAATTTTAAGAATAGAAAAAACATAAAAAAAAATAAATTCATTATCCAATCGTTAGATGAATGATTGTTCTTGAATCCCATTCGAACAAAAGGAATGTCTGCATGGTCCATGGTCACAAGAGAAGTACTTCCGTAAACAATCTTCGAAACACATGGGCGAACTTTAATGAGTGCGACTGCTTCATTACAGAGCAACTGAGCGTTAAATAAGGTTAAAGGGGAAAAACGCTTATACATGTTGCATATTTGAAAAAGTTTTATAAGGTTATTACAACGAAAAAACAACAACATGGACCTTGGCTTGGGTTAGTTCCCGTGACCTCTGGAAGCACAACTCACACTCTATCGCTAAATCAGACAGGCTAGTAAATAAGTAGCGTAAACGTTATCTCGGAAATACATGATTTTGCTTTTATCGATGGAAAGCGTCGCAAACGTTTTATTATTTTGTAGGTTGAATATTAATGAGGGAACATGCATATTTTCATCTTTTCAAAAGCAATGAGTATTTTTTGTTGTTTATTTCAATGAAATGCATACGGAACATTTTTGTGAATCGGTTAGAATAAGAAAAATAGTGCCGCATATTGACTGAATAAGCAGAAACTTACACTGTCTGACAGTATGGGACTTTCTTAATATTATATTGCTTTTTCTGTAATATAGGATAATTATCAGTCTGCAGTCTGCACATATAAGCCGAGGCAGGTGACTCGTTGTACATGTGTGGTTACGACGACCTAAATGTACTCGTCGAAGAAAAGATTTTGTGTTTTACTATGCTATCTTATATATATATATATATATATATATCGATATATATGTTTGTGGTAAACAACACAGGTACAAGAACAACAACAATAACATCACCTCATTTAGTTTGCGTTCGTATTAAAAAATATTCAATAGTACTGAATGTATTTACAGGTGATGAATTATATTTTTGAAACGTTTTGATGAACTCGGATGTAAACCAAAATGGAGCCATTTGAATTAGAATATCGGTGTTTGTATTGTGTTTTGATAATAATTGTATGTCATTATTCATCATAAACCAACATGTAGAATGTTCGGAAAATACTGTATTGATTACTGTGTAAACGTACGCCGTGCGTAATCAAGTGGGTTATCCAGTCAGATAGGTCATGTGTAACTGGAAACACAATGAAGTGTCTAATTTTCAATATACATGTATAAAGTGAAGCTTTTCATGAGGACCAATAACACAAAAAAACTCTTCTTTCTTGCGTTAAAATAATGTTGATACTATTGGTAGTCGCCGTCATTATACAAGCATTTTTTTTAAATTTAGAACGCATTTTAACTATTATGACATACGTTAACATTCATAATGTCATAAGAGTAATGTTTACAGTTGAACAAGTAAAAATTGTGGGTTATTAAATATTTTCATATGCAATCAACAAGGCAATGGTATGAACACACGTTACATAGTAAAGGGGTCGTAAACTGCCATTTAATCTGCCATCATACACTGACATTCACATGTCACAGTTTAGTTTACACATGTAATCTTATTACGTTATTTGTCCTGTACGCATGAACATCACTTTGTCAATTGATACAATGTGATCTGCACTGAAAGCAGATGTAAGATAAACTGATAAACTGATATCTTATTACAAATGTCACTTTTTCTGTACGCATGAACATCTCCTGGTCAATTGATACAATGTGGTCAAACTGTACCCATGAACATCTCTTAGTCAATTGGTACAATGTGGTCAAACTGTACGCATGAACATCTCCTGGTCAATTGATAAAATGTGGTCAAACTGTACGCATGAACATCCCCTGGTCAATTGATACAATGTGGTCAAACTGTACGCATGCACATCTCTTGATCAATTGATACAACGTGGTCAAACTGTACGGATGTACATCTCTTGATCAATTGATACAATGTGGGCAAACTGTACGCCTGAACATCTCCTGGTCAATTGATACAATGTGGTAAAATTGTACGCATGAACATTTCTTGGTCAATTGATACAATGTGGTCAAACTGTACGCATGAACATCTCTTGGTCAATTGATACAATGTGGTCAAACTGTACACATGAGCATCCCCTTATCAATTGATACAATGTGGTCAAACTGTACGCATGAACATCCCTTGGTTAATTGATACAATATCGTCAAACTGTACGGATGAACATATATTGATCAATTGATACAATGTGGTTAAACTGTACGCATGAACATCTCTTGGGCAATTGATACAATGTGGTCAAACTGTACGCATAAACATCTCCTGGTCAATTGATACAATGTGTTCAAACTGTATGCATGAACATCTCCTGGTCAATTGATACATTGAGGTCAATTTGTACGCATGAACATCTCTTGATCAATTGATACAATGTGGTCAAACTGTACGCATGAACATCTCTTGGTCAATTGATACAATGTGGTCAAATTGTACGCATGAACATCTCCTGGTCAATTGATACAATGTGGTCAAACTGTACACATGAACATCTCTTGGTCAATTGATACAATGTGGTCAAACTGTACACATGAACATCTCCTGGTCAATTGATACAATGTGGTCAAACTGTACGCATGAACATATCCTGGTCAATTGATACAATGTGGTCAAACTGTGCGCAAGAACATCTCCTAGTCAATTGATTGATACAATGTGGCCAAACTGCACGCATGAACATCTCTTGGTCAATTGATACAATGTGGTCAAACTGTACGCATGAACATCTTCTGGTCAATTGATATAATGTGGTCAAAACTGTACGCATGAACATCTATTGGTCAATTGATACAATGTGCTCAAATTGTACGCATGAACATCTCCTGGTCAATTGATACAATGTGGCCAAACTGTACACATGAACATTCCCTGGTAATATAATACAATGTTGTCAAACTGTACGCATGAACATCTCTTGATCAATTGATACAGTGTTGTCAAACTGTACACATGAACATCCCCTGATCAATTGATACAATGTGGCCAAACTGCACGCATGAACATCTCCTGGTCAATTGATACAATGTGGTCAAATGTACGCATGAACATCTCTTGATCAATTGATACAATGTGGTCAAACTGTACGAAATGAACATCTCTTGGTCAATTGATACAATGTGGCCAAACTTTACGCATAAACATCCCCTGGTCAATTGATACAATGTGGTCCAACTGTACGCATACACATCTCTTGGTCAATTGAAAAATATTGTCAAACTGTGCGCATTAACATCTGTTGGTCAATTGGTACAATGTGGTCTGTACGCATGAACATCTCTTGGTGTGGTCGAACATCACCTTTCGTAATCGTGCTCAAGTGATTTTAGATTGAAAACAAAATTCATATATCGCTTAAAACTTGGAATGAAACTAAGACTCTCAGCGAAGCCTCCGTACGCTACAATTATTGATTAATTTAGATCTAGGTATTATTCGTTATTATTCAGGTACTCATAAAATCACCTACGTCTTTATAGATGCACGTTTGAAAAATATGCATTGTAATGTATCGCGTTACGCCAAAAAAAGGTATTAAGGAGTTTATGGCTTTTCTTTACAGGAAACGTTTTAAAGAAACTCATTTTTTTTTATAATGTTCGGTTTATTCAGTGATATCATCAACCCAGAAGAAACCTAATAGTCTTTCATCGAAAATGTTGTTCCATTGTAAATCGTGTACAAGGCAGTATTTCTTTCACTACCTTATTGTTTGAACGAAACTAGGACACGTGTTACATTTCGGCTGACTAAAAAACATTTTTGATAGCACAAAAATCTTTGAATGTCCGTTTTACTTACAGTGTTACTTGAAATTGAAGTACGGGCTCAACCCTATTGTATAAATACTACTTGTACCAGTTAAATTGCATGAATGACTAAGTCATTACGAATTAAAGTGTGTGTTCCCAAATATTGTATAAATAGTAAGAAAACACAAATCAGTCAGTATTACTGACCATTTTTTTTCCAGTTAGCATATGTGTTAACCTCGTTTAATAAAGATCGTTATTTTATCACCTTGACCAATTAATTTGCTGAAAGGAACACAGAGAACAGTTGGATTGACAACGACCTGAAATATGCATGCAGTATAAATGGTCATAAAGAACATCTACCAAACACTTACTCTTAAAATTTCGCCTGTATGGGAACAAGTGCTATAATGTACTACTCGTTTGTAATGTACTCTGTGTACTCTTCCCTCGGGAAATAATATGTCTACGGTCTGAATCTTACTTTCTGAATGAGTATTGCAATATGCGTGTACATACGGCTATTTTAGAACTTGACTCATGATACATATTGCTTGATACAATTTACAAAGAAATATGTGAGTGTAAGCTAAAGTACATAATTTTATTTGCAATGCATATATAACTTAACATGTGCATGTTTATATACAATCCACAATTAAGCGTAAATCTTCAAACTCGTTATAATATTATTTTTTTTTTACAAAACACTTTAATGAACTGTATTGAATTGAGTTAGACATGTATAATGTGAAAAATACGAGTACTTTTTGACTATTCTATTCGGTTAAAGAAATCAAAAGCATGTTCCATTTGGTGATATTTAAACACGTATTCGCTCAATTTTTCACGCCTAACCCCATCGATATTTTACGAGTGGCATGCGTGTTTGTGCAGCTTCTACTTGACCCGAGCCCTTCCCAACGGATAGTTCACAATATCATAAATATAACTGTCTCCGTTAGGGGTGCGTTTAAGAAACACGCTCATCCGTTTACGGTTGTTTCTTTTTTCGTGCAAATTATATTGATTTCGATATGCGTGTAATATTTGGTATATATTACACGTAAGTATATTTGCCTCGATCTGGGAAAACAGGGCTAAATGCAAGTGCGTAGTGTCATTGATTTCTCTTTTAAGTCTGCAAAGGCTTATACGGGACGACACTGTCCACCTGAACTGGATATTCACTAAGAAGAGACTTCCTTTAAAAGAAAAATACCATAATAGCGGGAAGTGTCGCCCCTGATTTAATTATGCGAACTGATAAGGCTTATCTGGTACGACACTTTACGCCCATGCATTAGGCACATTTTTCCCAAAACGCGGCTCATATTTGCAGTGCCAACAAGCAATCCAAGGTCGTTCAGGGTTATTGACGATCATGATGTCCGCCTTGCGATCAACAAAAACCGAGTTTTGCTGTCAACAGAAGTAATTTAAGACCAATCGTAACAACTTAATTGTTGGTACATTGTTGGATTTTAAAAGGTGGATTGACAAATTAACTGGTTGTAGAAATTATAAATGTCGAAGCCTTAAATGCAATTTAAACTTTGACTGTGTAAGTGGTTGAAATAAGAATTTTCGTTTAATCTATGATGGGAAGAAAATAGATATGAGGTCTTCAAATGGATTTGGGTAGAAGTAATAACAAGAAGATTAAGAAATTTAACACTCTAACTCAATTACACGGTGTTTATCAATATAAATTATCAGTAGATGATGAAAGTTGTTACAAGACGGTTATCGTTCAGTATTATATTTTCATTAGAAGGTTTACAACGTTAACTTGATAGAGATTTTTGCAAGATGATTATCACTAAAAGGCCATCGCTATGTCTATTGTAACTATATATAACCAAATGGAAAGTAGAGTTTGGTATCAAATCAAGATAGACCACTGTTCGTCGCCTCCTACAGGGTCTATCTCAGAGTTGCCACATTCTGATCCGGATCGTCTTTCAGTTTCTTCACTTCCCTGTTAGAGTTCACAGCGGCCGTCTCACGCCTGCAACAGGCAAGCTAATTTAGGCGAGCGTCGCTATGGGAAAATGGGGCTTAATGCATGTTTCGTCAAGTGTCTTCTCTTTTTTCCTTTTTTGAAACTTTTCGTGTACGGGAAATCTCTAAACGAAATCAAGTCTACGTGGAAAGTGTCGTCCTAATTAGCATATGCATTAAACCCCGCTTTTTTGCAGAGTTGGACTCAATTTTTATGTGTTCGTGTAAGCACGTTGCAAACATTGTTGCAGCAAACAATTCTTTGCCATCTCATTGATTTATACTGGTGATATTTAACAAACATTAATATACATAAACACCGCGTGTTTTTCTACTATACAATAGACTTGTTAGTAGAATAAATATATGCCGCATGCGCGGAAATTCTAGTAGGTGTTATATACACACATATCTATAAACGTCTGCTTAGACGCGATAAATCACTGGCTGTAAATATTTCTTAAGTTCGTTATATATTTAATTATACGAGTTTCTGAATGTTTGTCTTATCATCAAGAATTATATTTGCTTGACAAATATTGTGATAGCATTATAACCAATTAATGTTTTACGAATTGTTTTCTGCTACCACAGAAATGTCAATCCCGACGTATTTCAGTCGCACTTACAAATAATAACTCTACAACTGAATGCAGCTGCATAAGCAATACACATTGTGACATGTTTTGAATAGTCTGTGGTATTTTTTTTATTCAATGAGTCTGTGTAACATGTCAACAGATTGGTCCCTGATAGGCTTTGTAAATTGGTGATTTCTCAATTTATTTAAAAATAAACATGTAATGATTTCGAGACAAAAATGCTTAAGAAAGCACAGGCAAGATGTTTGTTTACATGAAAAGATGTGCAAAACATAATTGAGACACGCCCTGGAAAAATTGGGCGTAAGGCACATGCTAATCAGTGACGGAACTCTCCGCTTAAATTGAATTTTCGCTAACCGGAGACTGTGTTGATGCTGATCACAGACAAGCGTCTGCAGCACTTGATGCTGATCACAGACAAGCGTCTGCAGCACTTGATGCTGATCACAGACAAGCGTCTGCAGCACTTGATGCTGATCACAGACAAGCGTCTGCAGCACTTGATGCTGATCACAGACAAGCGTCTGCAGCACTTGATGCTGATCACAGACAAGCGTCTGCAGCACTTGATGCTGATCACAGACAAGCGTCTGCAGCACTTGATGCTGATCACAGACAAGCGTCTGAAGCACTTGATGCTGATCACAGACAAGCGTCTGCAGCACTTGATGCTGATCACAGACACGCATCTGTAGCGCTTGGGGTTCGTTGATGCTTTTACATAAGAAACGTGCTCTGGGAAAATGGGGCTTATTATAACCAGTCGCGTACATATCTGTCCACAAATATATAATAATGTAAAACTAGCTATATTGTTTGTGAAATAATTAGAACAATTGGTGCAATATTTTATCAATTTATTACGAAATAACCGTCGAATACTTTTCGTAGCCGTCGACCTTTGCCGTAATGTTCAATAAATGGACGTTTAAAATCGTTTACAGCATACGTATCTTGTATACTTAAATCGAATGGATATCTCTTTATTTACATGTCTATACGAGTTATTGCATAAACCTATTTGTACGCTTTCACTTTTTGTATATAAGAACGTGTAAATAACAAAACGATATGAGCCCCCTTACCTCCATTGAAAGCCCGGCTCGTAATGTCGAAATAATTCGCTGTTTGAGTAAAACACAACAATCTTACTATATGGCTTGTTGAGTCTATCGAATTATATTAATCATTAGTATTTTCCATGTTAGATTACACTTATGTTTGTACGTCAGTTCGCTTCAAGGACTCCTATTCCTCAACTTCTCAGGTAACATGTGCCTATTGAAAACGATAGTGCATCCTCAAGAGAAACCAACGTAAGCTTTTATAAATTGACTAACTCTATTAGAGGCATATTATGATCAATACATTTCATAACGTAGTAATACCGTCTTTTAAACGAGCTTAAAACAACAAACCTATATGATGAGTACAGGATAAATTTCTTGAAGCAAATATTGTGCTCCGGTTATCTTAATAATGGGTTAATTTGTCCAAACATAACTTTTACTCTCTATTTTGTCATTTGTATGTGGGGTTACACATGTTTGTATGAAGGGTTACACAGGACCAGTGTTAATCATGTCTGCACTGGGCTAAATAGAGGGCCGTACTGTTTAGAATAGCGTTCATTTCTAGCGCAAAATGGATCTTAGCTCAATTAACTGATAATACAGATTCAATAGCACGCCGGGATTTCCGGAACGAGTGGTCCATCATGCAAGCCTCTTCTGAACGCAAAGACGTACACTCCAATTGACATGTTCATTATGGTAACCAATACGAAGAAATTGTAGTAATTTGCCGACATAAACGTTAAATTACAAGGACCCTGGCCTTGGCAATAGTTCTGTAGCGTAATGATGGATGTTACATAGATGAACATAGAATTGTAGTTTTTTGACTTCCTGAAAAACAAACAAGTATATGGTAATAAATTTAAACGTATGCCTTAAATGTACAAGTTATAAAGCCGTAAGGGAAGTAAATCAGCTTCTACAGACGTACCAACCTTTCGAATATTCACAATTTTGCATCAGGCCTTCGTCATTCTGTTCAAACCAGTTTTACCAAACATGGCGCTTACATCCCCTCCACGAATATGCGTCGTGTCTGCTTTTATTCAACATGTATAACAATATTTTGCTTACTGCACGCCAATTACGGCTTAATATTTGCATGCACTACATGTCCTGTAATACAATGGCAAATTAAAGCTTCGAGTTGTATACAATCGAGCGAGCTATAACCAGGGAAAATGAGTTGTGTAGATAAAATGAGGCGAAGGATATACCTACAGTGGCTTGTTGTCTCAAAAGTCGATATTTCTCAATTTCTGCATTTGTTTCGCCATATACATGTATCAAGTAAAATGCGTGGCTCTATGTTGTCTACATGATACTAGTGTCAAACTGCTTGAATCTTTACTTGAGACTTTCGCGACTGCAGGCATCTGAGAACTGTTGACATATATGACCAAAGTGCCCACAATTCTGATTCTTGTACATTAGAAGATATAGTGGTAAGTAAAGGAGGTAATACCTTGCACGTTAGCTCAGTTGTTCACTCTTGTTGACCAAATCAAAATAGAACATCTCTTAGTTACACTATATAACTTGATATTGCTATAAATCAAATTGAGTATCAATATTGTTTGGAAGGGACGAGTGCAAAATACTCCGGACTCATGCGCATGTATTTACCATCGCCGAATAACCATCTAACAATTTTCAATGTGCTCAAACAAACAGAAGCGATAAAACGCAAGGGTCCAAATACGTTTAAACTAGTTTTAATGTAAACACCGGCAGTCTATACAATACTGGGTTTTTGTCGATACATAATGTAAAAATTGTTCTGTATACATCGTGCGTTGTCAATCAAATCAATACGAAGGGCGAAATACCCACACCGTGAAATCTGAAAAAATACACTGCATAGCATTGGCATGTAAAGCCTTAAGTATCCAATTACGGAAAAATATTCAACTTGTTCGGTATTTACTGAACAACTGAACAATTAAAGTAAATTTGACCACATAAATGTTTACACGTTATTCGTAAACACTTGGATATACGTTGAATAACTTGAATAGTTTTATTAAACAATTACCAAGTCGACGTTATTGTACATGGTGAATTAGTTAGATAATATTAATATCTTGCTTAATGAAAACAAACATTTAAATGGCCACTCAAGACGAACCGGATGTATTTATATGCCCACAAAAATATTCCAAGCTTCATGTTAGTGTGCTTGAGATGAAGACCCGACTTAGGCTGGCAGAATATCTGGATAAAAAGGGCAAACTGATTCATCTTGAACTCGGCAACATTCCTACTGAGATGTTTAATGACTGCACTGGTCTCTCAAAACTGGCAGATCACGAAGACGGTCTTGAAACCGAAGAAGTTAAGGTACGGTTGATTATCACAAATTTCTTTTAAACTTAACTCATCTTCTAGCACATTAGAGCGCTAATGCCTGAAAAAGTGTTACTAGCCATACATTTATTAATCAACAGGTCAATAAATATATTAAAAATTACATGTCCACGATTACTACTAATTCAAGTTCAGTTATTGTATTAAAAAAAATTACCATATTATTCCCAGGGATTAAAGGAAGTGGAAATAACCTATTGTCCATTTGTGGCGGATTTAATAATGAATATTCCGACACATTTTATTAAAATTAAACTAAAGAAATCATTGAAATATTAATAATGGTCACTATATATATATATATATATATATATATATATATATATATATATATATATATATATATATATATATATATATATATATATATATATATATCATGTGCTTGCTTTTAGTATTAATAAGTGATTCCATTGTTCATTATGTACCCATAAACATTCCACAAGATTCCAATTAATAATGAAATTAAAACTACTAGAAAATACAATATGAATTTGAAGGAACCATTGATATTAGAGTGTGATGTAAACAAAGCTGCAGCTAAAAGAATTATCATTCAACCAAACTACTTTGATATGTGTAGTATTTACGTCGTTCCAAGTATAAAACTTTCCATAGGTTTGAGTGACAAACATATGTAAAATGAATGTCGGTTGAGACTGAAACAGTCTTTATTTCTGTCTATAACACACACGGGAAAGTAGTGAAAACGATTCAGTAAGTCATGGGAACGAGTTACAAAATCGTGTTTGCTCTTACTCGCAAACAACAAAAGTGCTTACTCGTGGGAGCGACTCTAGTCAGTTATCCGTGTGAATATCAGGTTAGCCTCATTGTGTCATGATGTTGTAACACGTGTTTATTATCTTGTATTTTTAATGGTTGAGAATCCTATTACAATGACTAGGTTATCTCGATTCCGTTATTTACTAAGTCAAAGGAACGAGCTAACTATGCCATTATGACGAGTTCATAAGTCGTTCCGCCGACAAACATGTGGTTCACATGAGTTCCGAAGAGCTCCTTTGTAGACATGCTAAATCGCTCCCCGATTAAATCTCGTTTTAATGAGTCATTAAGTCGTGGGAACGATATACGTATTAGCTGGAATGATGTAAAGAAAACATGCACTCCATGGCTGAGAGCAAGACAATATCGCGAAATTTGTGCTTTCTGTGGTAAATTCTTTCCGCTGTCCAAAGCTTTTTTATGCAGGAACACAGTTTGTAAAATCACTTTACAAGGTTATCTCGAATCAATGCATACCATCAATTCACTGCATTAAAGATATCGCTATTTTCGCAGAGAAAGCATAATTAATTTATTTTCAAAAACAAATTCCAGCAAATATTGACTGTCCATGAAAATGTGTAATTGCACATAAACGGAAGTCCTCGCTCTGCGCTTTCAATGGTATCAGGACATGCATTTATTTATATAACCTGTTTTTATGAGATGTGACATCTGATCTGAATTTATATATTTTAATGAATAAATGCATATTTTCGTGCGATTCTTTGTTACTCCCGCTTTATTTAGTTTGTATATGCTCAGTTAGTTTTTATATGCTCAATTAGTTTTTGATAAGAGTGTCATCATGCATTACTATTTTTATAATATTGAACTGCTGCTTAGATATTTATGTTTAGTCAACTGAACACGCATTGAGTACCAACAATGCTTTTGTAGCGTCAAGAAGACAGTCCTACCATGATGTTACTTGACCGATGGAGCGGCGTCACAAAGACACTGGGTAAAACACGACCAAAAATGCGTCAAGGTGTCATGCAAGAGTTACAGCTAAACATACGTGAGAAACATTATACTCATTATGCAACAGACGTTAAATCAAGCATGTTGTTCCTAACTACACATAGGTCACTTTATGCATGTTATTTTTGTGTGAATAATATTAGTGGTAAAACAATCCATGTTTTATAAGATTGATATCATCAATGGCATAACATCATGGCATATGAACCAAGAAATGCCTTTAAACAAGAAAATCGATGGACAAATAAAGATTAATCTAGCCCAAATTTTAGTTTGTCGGGCATATTTACGTCAATTGGTGACAATTATAGTAGTTTTTCCAATTGAATTGTATGAAATGAAACGCATAAAGATGTACTTGAGAAGTGATTTTGACGATGCAATTATAAACAAGGTTTAAACAGTCAGAAAATGTATACTTGTACATTTAAAATTAATCAAATTATCGAGTTAATAAAGAGCAATTTTACACGTGTTTGTATTTACATAGCGCGAGATATTTTCACATAAAAACTTATTTTTACTTGCCAGAAACGATTGAATCATACATCTGTAAGTCAGATAAAGCTTGCAGAAACATGTTGACACATTGATATGTCGATACAGGCAGATTTCGTTCATAAACGACACTATAAAAATTCAACTCAAAACATTTCAACGACATTGCAATAGTTGTAAGGCAGTGTAAAACACAACATGTTTGATCTTTTTGAAACATGAACTAAAACATTTAGGTATCAATGATAACAATGATTCAACATATGTTTCCCAATGATTTAACATATCTTCCAATGATTTAAAATATCATCCAATGATTGAACATATCTTGATAGATATTTGCATTATTGTTAAGGCATCGTCCACGACATCACAATAGGTAAATTCTGGGATTACCTGCTGACTTTGGAACGTCATGACGTCATCCAAGAATGCAGATCAATGATATGTACGTACCATAATGATCATGTCATACAAGAGACGTTTAGTCTCACATGTTATCCAAAGTACATACGATAGGTGAATATTTGCATGTGTATTTTTTTTCCCAACTACAACAGTGTACGTATGGTCCATATTATATAACATTAATCATATTCATCAAGTATATGAAACAAGACATGTTTTTAAAAGCACAACAGGCGGAATATGGAAATTAACCTTAATTTCAGACCATCGAGCATATTTACGTCATTGAGGCATATGTATTATATTTTCCCCTGCGGAAAAGATTGAATAGCATGAATTGCACTTTATAATTTATTTGTATGATACAAGTATAACAAATTCTTTAACAGTCGTACAACCTTACCATAGTAAAAAGTAAATTTATGTATATTTGATATATTTAATAAAATTATTTGGTAAGTGATTATTCATGGCGCAAATAATTGCGTGTGTATTTATACAGCTGTGCGCTATTTGTACGTGGAAACATGTGTTAACTCACACGAAAGAATAGCATTACGGATTCAGAATTCAAATGCAGGTTGCAGTTTCATGTTCACACTTTGACAGAAGTTACTACATTACAGCTAATCGTCGGTATTGTAACATTAGAAGTTTTACTTAAAACTCAACACATTAAAATGGCCGTTCACGAGAGAAGTCAGTGTAAACAACCCGATAGTTAACATCATGCCTTAGTTTATTTTGTAATATGTTTGACAGTAACTTCCCATAAAATGAGGCCCGGCTTAATCATCGGAACTAGTTTTGAACACATAATAGTAATTCTTTAACATATTAAGCTTCATGTATATCATTCTGAATATCCATTAGATTACAAACGTTGCATATATTTCATATAAAGTAATGCTGTCTTAGTTTATTAACAATTATTGTTGTTGCAAAGATACCATAAAAATCACGTCCATAACCATTACCTAGATGGTGGATGTTCGTTTTGATAAGTAATCAATTTTCAACTGAATATCTGCACATATAAAGTAAGACAAATATATAAAAAAAAGTATTGCTATTTGTTAAATGTCAAAAGTATCCTAACATTAATTACCTTTTAAACAATTATGGACAATCATAAATTCCGTAGAATGGTGTATTTTATCACCTGTTTTCAGTAGGGAATATTTGTTTTATATTTCAATACCAAACTACATGTTTTTCTTTGGATGTTTGTAGCTGAAATATTCGTTAACGCGGACGAAATTTTCAGTCAATAAAATGATACAATGTTATTATTAAATACAATGTTAATTATCTGTATCAAGTTTATTGTTTAATGTATGTCACCATAATAAACAAGCAGCATGTGAATTAAAATAAAAATAGCTAGATATGTTTAGAAATAGAAAAACACCTTGATAAGAGTTTGCATTGGCCTTAAACATGCCAATTTTTGTTGCAACATTGCAACATTCCGTCACTCAATATTCCCGCTTAATAATATTATCGCAAGAAAATTGATTTCTTTGATATGTTCTTATACTAAGCATTTTTTTCACCAATCATATATACGTTTTTTTGATATTAGTAATTATCCTGTAACATGCCTTAAAATCAGCCTGATAACCAGGTAACCTAATAACCCAAAAGATATTAGGCTAGATGACCACGTGACCTCAAATATCCATCAGTTGCTCTCCGCGCAGGCGCATGACTTTACTATTTTCTATTTATAAAATATACTTTTGTTCTATTAAAAATGTCAAATACATGTTAAGTACTGTTCGTTTAAACATTATTATTAAAACAGCATATTTTCGTCTTTGTGTATTGAATTAATAACGGTTTTGAGTGAATTAACTCGATTTATGTGTTGTTTAACAAGATGGAAGCTAGCCTAAGCGCTTTGGATGACGTGACGTCACAATGTTTTTGTTCGCGCGTGGTTTTTCCCATATTAAATATCTAAACACAAAATACTCGAAAACTAGATATTTTAGAAAAATTTCAACGAATGTTTTAAATATGACAAGATAAATAGAGTAATAGGTTGGTGACGTGGATGGAAAATGGTTCTCTGGCTCGTCGGAGGATCTTATCGGGTGAGCGGAATTCCTCCGACTTGCCAGATAACCATTCTCCATCCACGTCACCAACCTATTATTCTCTAAATATCTTATTGAATTCTTTCCAGTGAGCGATTGTCAGAATTTTTTAGGGTCAAAGGAGAAGCCTGCCATGCTTATGACGAGTGAAGCAGATAAGGGTGAGCAACTGTTTATTAATATATATTAACGGGTTTATTGACAAAGTAGGTTTTCGTGGTTTCTTACCTAGTTCAAGATATAAAACGTGCCAATGTGGAAAATTAAAAAAGGTCAGTCGATGTTCGGCAATTCCAGAAACTATTTAAATACAGACATTAAGGATATTTTTTCCTTATTATGAGCTCATTCACTTATACGCTCTATCATCATGTTTTGTAATAAAAGCTACATAGGACGATAGTGAACCTATCCGAGTTTACTTAACAAGCCTTAATTTAAATAAAATCGCAACATTAGCATCGGATATACAATGTGTTGTCCAGTTTGAGACATTAATGAAAACCGACAAAATGAATGGGATGAATGCAACTCAATACAACTAGCTAGCAATTATCATAGACCAAGAATCGGATGAATGCCATTTAATACAAATAACTAACTATAGTCATTGATAGGGAATCTGATGATTACCTTTCAATGCAATTAGCTAAGAACTATCATAGACCATAACTCTGAAGAATGCCATTCACTGTAAGATGATAACAATATTCATCTGAAAAGGCGCCAGAGCGTTGTATCAGAGTAAGGTAAAAAATCAATGCGTTTGTTTCTACATTATCTACACAAATAGGGGATGAAATGAAGACGAGACAGGCACAGTATATAATCTAGAAAATAATGTGAAAAATACAGTATATCCGTGGTCTGTTTGATCAGGTAATGTTTTAATCAGAAATGTGACGTGTAGTAAATAATATGTCACCAGAGGTGTTTTATAGTGGTTTGTGAGTGATCGGAAATGTCTTTCCTTATTTTTTTTTCTCATATCATAAATTACTAATTAAATATCACTAATTCATTGTTCCGATATTAGTAAATATCTTTAGGTCATTGAAATCTTTTCAGTGAGCGATAGCAAGAAATTGTGCGACAAAACGCTTAAGACGGGTGCAGCAGATACTGGTGAGCAACTATTTAAATTAAAACGTAGTATTTCGTTGTTTCTTAAATATTTGAAGCTATTTAATCGTATGCATGTGGACGATTTAAAAAGGTCAGACGATTTTCTGCAATTTAAAAAAGGAAAACATGCCATAAGGATATTTCTGCATACTCGAGCTACACGTCAAGTGTAATCATTAACCGATATAGTTTATCATCGTGTTTGCGAATACAGGCTAAAAACTTTAAAAGTGAACCTATCTGTGATTAGTCACGATAACATTGGGTTCAAGGTTTTTATTTCTCGGTAAATAAAATCAGCTGTATACTTATCTAAAATTCTCAACATTCGGTTACATGTTAATTAACCAGATAATGGACTTTTGCATTTATAATTTTCGCTAACGCATACTTTTGATTTTTTTGCTTTTGACAGTATCATTAAGCTTGTAGAATGGATAGCCCTGTGATTAATTTACACTTTAGCGGATTTGAGGCTTTTACAAATTTATAATATAATTGTAGAGGTATAGTTTTATTAATGTAAAATTATGTTTATGCCGCCAATTGGTTATATTTCTGATTTGAATAACATATTTGACATCTGTACAATATTATAAGCTGCATAAATTTAGTATCACAATAATTACGACTTTGGCATATTGGTATACTGACATCTTTCAACCAACCTTTGTACGATATTTAAAATCGCCTTCTGCTTCTACTAAACATGGTTTCACTGTCATTTAAGTAATAAGTTTCTCCTGGTATGTCCTGGTCTTGTTGCAAAAGTGTATACGCTAAGGAACACAGATCTTTACCAGTGATTATTTTAAATGTGTTGTTTTCCTCAACTTGTATTATATTGTCAATAAGAACACAATGAGTTTAGTTTAAATAAACATATTTACAGATTATTGGCTTCACAAATATCTGAACACATGGACAGACAAGCAATTCGACGTTACATGTATTATTGTTTCAAATCAGTCCTGCACCACTTGGGTCTGATTTCAGCTGCTTCTAATGCGGTGGATAGGATTCTTAGTTGACGTCTTTACCTTAAATAATAAAGGTAAAGGTTCCTTAAATAATTAAATAAAGACGCATTATTTAAAGCGGATTCTTCCTCTGGTGTAATTAAACTGGTGACAAAACTCAGGGCTCGGAGGTTCGATTTCCCATCAACTATAACATTCGTTTGCATTTGACTTTTAACTGATGTACAAAGAAATACATGCAGGTGCTTAACACTGGGCAAAAACAAAGATCTAGAGTCGCGCCTGGAACGACCCTTGTTAAACCTTAGCATGTGTTCTGGGGACGATTGGAAATTCCCGGTGCAAACGATACAAATCTACAATACATTCATATCATGCAAATCCAACCTATTAGTGATATATTTAATGAGAATTTAATTACTGATCATTCACGCAAATAAAAAGTAGCAGCAATAGATTATCGGCGTCCAATTACGAGTCTTTATAATTATACCTGGTAGCGCTCTGTTGATGTGGATACATATACCCGGGTGTTTCAAGTGTTAAGTATGACATTTAGTGTAAGTCATGGATGAGTGATGTCAATTAGAAAAGTTGTGTTTTGAGATCTGTTACAGCAATGCTTTATTTTGCAAAAAAAAATGTACTACTTTTGTTGGCACTTTTTACAACTTTGTATTTCCTTTTCAGATGGTCATCCATATGATGAATATGATGAGTGTAAGTATTTTAAGATAGTACATGGTTTTCCTCAAATAAGTCATGTGTATACAAAGACAGTTGAATTACAGGATATACAACACCAACGTTATATGGCATTTTTATGTGAAGACGTCCACGTATATAATTAAAGTTGATTAACCTGTTTATAGTAAGTATTTTAAAGATAATGGATGCGACTCCTTAAATAAGTCATTTGTATGCATAGACAGTTGTTTTATAGGATAAATAACACCAAAGCAATATGGCACTTCATGTATAGCCGTCCTCGTATATAATTTAAGTCGATGACATATATATTAAACCCGTGTTATCTTTTGTAATTATGTAAAACAACAAATAATAATAATAACTATAAATACATGAGTAACATATCAATTATACAATTCCACAAACAGTGCAATATAATACACTTTGTATTTATGTTTCGCATGTGTGTATCTTGCTTTAAAAATCTGAATCAAAATGTTTGTCAATGCGTTAGATTAAAAGAATATGCAATCATTATCACCAGGATTTAAATCGATTTCCGAAATTAATGTCAGCACAGTCATAACACATTTACGTTTCTTGAGTTCCTTAGTTTATTTTTTTTGATGTTTACTTCCAAAGCATGTATGACATAATTTAGTTGTATATATATATATATATATATATATATATATATATATATATATATATATATATATATATATATATATATATATATATATATATAATTATTTATATATTTACAACCATTAGAAATACAAATAGCGTACCTTTTTTATATAAGTTTTAATGAAATGTTAAACATACAGGGCATAAATAACATTTGTTTACACTGTATGTCACCGATATAACCATTTTTGATTGTGATAACTTGTCTGCCACTCAATTGTTATTTATTTCAGAGTGTTTATCAAAACGACAATATTTATGTCTCATATGGCGACAGTTAAACGAGTCGGTTCATTCTGGGCGTTTCTTTAATACATATTTTGCTTACCATTTATTAGCGTTGTAATGACACCTGTACATGAACAAACACAAACATACGTATTTTAATAAAAATATCATATATAAAAAATACAAACCGATCGATACGTATTGGTTCAAAAGTGCATCTGCATGTAAACGAATCATTTGGAATGGTAAGTCAGGGAATTATTATATTTATTAATTTTTAGTCAAAGCTGATTATAATATCCCCCCCAAAAATTGTGACGGAAAGAAAATTTTAATACAAATAAATAATTTCAAAGCATTTTTTTTATTTTGACGATTTATGGAAGTGGTTTTAATCATTCATCTGAGAAAATGCATACGTTTGAATTTAAAGGCAAACTAAATACAAAAATTATCTTCTGGTTTGAAACCATTTATGTGCTTTGTGGTTATTTCGTTATAAATGACATTTCTTATTGAATGAGTGTATTAATATTTGTAGTTATTATGCCTCAAATGCTAAATGTCTCCATCTTTATAAAGTATGTATTTCATGTAAAAACTGTATATCCAGTGCATTGAATGATAACATGAATGTCACTCTACAACATTGCAAAATAGAATTGTCGTGATAAAATACCATGAAAATGGCTCAAGTAAGACTAATTCAATATTGTTTCGGGAGTTGTATGTTTTTTTCACTACCATATATTGTTATCCTATAATGGTTTTATAATTAAGCCGTATAAATACTTTAAATACACTTTCAAACCTTACTGTACTCATAAGACATATTATCATACTCGAGAGTAATCAACATTCGGATAGTAGTTATTTATGTTACATTCCTGTGAAACACGGAACAAACATTATAGTGGAGATAGAAAACATTCAAGATTTCAAGTTTATTGTAGACATCAGTGGTTTATGTTAACCGATAGCTTAGTTATTTGTTGTTTGGTATAAAGAAACTCAATATGGTAACCGACGGGATTTTACATAAAATAAATATCAATACAGACTATGAATGACCGAGATGTTAGAGCGCAATGTCTTTGAAGTCTAACTTTCCAGACCCTGCATGATTGCACCTAACTACATACGTTATTAAATTTAATTGTTTGAATGATTGTACTTAGACAGTTAATATCATATCTCAAGAAATTCAACTACATCAATAGTTTTACGACATTATTACAGAACTTTATCACAGTCCCATCTTCATTTTTAAATATGTGTTTTCTTTCTTCAGTCCCAAGTAAAAGCCGTTGAGTACGAAGTAAAATAACTAAAGAAAGCAAAGTTTAACAAAACAACTGATGTATATAAATATACTAAGAATTACGAAAAATTCAGAACAAACAATTGACAACATTTTAACGACACATAATTCAACATTAATTGCTTTTTTTATATAATTAATTAAAGTTATTTTCATAATTTATCTGAGAAGTGAAGACATTTGAAATTTAGGCAAATTACATACAACTATTAATAAACTCATTAAGTAAATAATGTAAGTTAAGTCAGTCAATCAAGTAAGTCAATTCAATGAGTATCGTTACATGTCATGCTGATCAGTTTGTGTTGATACTTACTCAATTGTTCGCGTATTGCGATGAACATAATTCATAACTTGGCGTAAATAATTAATTGCAGTATTATAAATCATTAAATACTCATTGTTGCCATAGAAACAAACAATATTTGTTTTCATATTTATTGCCATTTTTAAGAATTGAAGACAAAAATTACAGCAAAATCAACAAAATAAGCTCTTGACAGATATGGAACATGGTAGACACATTCATAATATTAAAAATGTAGGCATATTTTCTGGAAATAGGCGTGTATTCAGAAATTGAACATTTTGTATAGCTTCAAACTTGACACAAAAAAGAAGCACAAAATTCAAATGTCATCGTATGTGTCTTGCAGCAATATTCAGCGACAATACTTAATGTTTGAGCCCGAAATAACAGGGGCGGGGGGGGGGGGGTACAGTTCTCCTTTCAATTATGTCTTTGCTTCATACAAAATTATTTCTGTATTGAATGTAATAACTCGAAGATAATAATACAGGTTATATCAGCATCTAAAGTCTGAAGTAAACGTTGTGATTTTTAGCGTAAATATTTCTGGAGATATTAATAAGTAAAGCATTGCAGAGGAACACAATTTTATTGAAAATCTGATGTCTGACTTTGGTTAAAACATCATTATATCTTTAAAAAAATCTATAATGTCAGAGATACTCATTAAGCAAATGTATAAGATTCAAGACCGAGCCAGACTTTTTTTATTGAATACTATATATAGCTTTGTTTTCTAAACATTCATTTTTCGTTATTTATAGATCTTATTTAAGTATCACTTTCAAAGGTAATGTAAAAATCTGTCGTCGAAATATGAGTTTTTGATTTTAACTAAAATTGGTCCGGAAATATTTATACGCGTAACTCAGTAAGATTTGAGGAAGAGGGAAACTTTTTTAAGTATCTGATTAAGTCTTAAACTTAAGAGTTTTTATTATTTTATTTAAAAATCGATTTCAAGCTGAAACAAAATCTCTACCCGGAAATAAATTATTTGAATTGTGTAATTTAAAATGAACAAGTGCTGGAGATGTTCATTAGCGAAAATGTGTAAGGTGTCAGAAAAATGCAGAGTTTTTTAATAAAAAGTGCATAATGGCTTTTGCCTAAAACTTTATTGTAATTTTCATTTTTTTAAATAACATTTTACTGGTAAAACCAAAGTCTTAAGCCTGAAAAACTGTCTGTGTGTTGTTCTCAATATTTACATAACTGGTATCTTGGTTCCTTTTATTTTCTTAATAAATTGAAATTTACAATAAAATGTTCATCATGACACGTATGGAGCCTTAAGTAAATGTAAATAGTTTCAATAATGTTGGCTACATTCCATAAATGTATTCATTTTCTTATTAAATATTCACCATAAAGTTTAGATAAACAATTAAAACACGAACACAATAATATATGTTTTTCCATGGATTGCACAAATCTGCGATCGAGGTACAAAAGCATTCAGTGGGAGATCATAAAAAAGTCAGACGATTTTCTGCAATTTAAAAAAGAAATACATGCCATAAGGATATTTCTGCATACTCGAGCTACACGTCAAGTGCAATCATTAACTGATATGTTTATCATCGTGTTTTCGAACACAGGCTAAATACTTTAAAAGTGAACCTATCTGTGATTAGTCACGATAACATTGAGTTCAAGGTTTTTATTTCTCGGTAAAGAAAATCAGCTGTATACTTATCTAAAATTCTCAGCATTCGGTTACATGTTTATTAACCAGATAATGGACTTTTGCATTTATAATTTTCGCTAACGCATACTTTTGATTGTTTTGCTTTTGACAGTAGTCTATCATTCAGCTTGTAGAATGGATAGCCTTGTGATTAATTTAAACTTTAGCGGATTTGAGGCTTTTACAAATTTATAATATAATTGTAGAGGTATAATTTTATTTATGTAAAATTATGTTTATGCCGCCAATTGGTTATATTTCTGATTTGAATAACATATTTGACATCTGTATAACAATATTATAAGCTGTATAAATTTAGTATCACAATAATTACGACTTTGGCATATCGGTATACTGACATCTTTCAACCAACCTTCGTACGATATTTAAAATCGCCTTCTGCTTCTACTAAACATGGTTTCACTGTCATTTAAATAATAAGTTTCTCCTGGTATGTCCTGGTCTTGTTGCAAAAGTGTATACGCTAAGGAACACAGATCTTTACCAGTGATTATTTTAAATGTGTTGTTTTCCTCAACTTGTATTATATTGTCAATACGAACACAATGAGTTTAGTTTAAATAAACATATTTACTGATTATTGGCTTCACAAATATCTGAACACATGGACAGACAAGCAATTCGACGTTACATGTATTATTGTTTCAAATCAGTCCTGCACCACTTGGGTCTGATTTCAGCTGCTTCTAATGCGGTGGATAGGATTCTTAGTTGACGTCTTTACCTTAAATAATAAAGGTAAAGGTTCCTTAAATAATTAAATAAAGACGCATTATTTAAAGCGGATTCATCCTCTGGTGTAATTAAACTGGTGACAAAACTCAGGGCTCGGAGGTTCGATTTCCCATCAACTATAACATTCGTTTGCATTTGACTTTTAACTGATGTACAAAGAAATACATGCAGGTGCTTAACACTGGGCAAAAACAAAGATCTAGAGTCGCGCCTGGAACGACCCTTGTTAAACCTTAGCATGTGTTCTGGGGACGATTGGAAATTCCCGGTGCAAACGATACAAATCTACAATACATTCATATCATGCAAATCCAACCTATTAGTGATATATTTAATGAGAATTTAATTACTGATCATTCACGCAAATAAAAAGTAGCAGCAATAGATTATCGGCGTCCGATTACGAGTCTTTATAATTATACCTGGTAGCGCTCTGTTGATGTGGATACATATACCCGGGTGTTTCAAGTGTTAAGTATGACATTTAGTGTAAGTCATGGATGAATGATGTCAATTAGAAAAGTTGTGTTTTGAGATCTGTTACAGCAATGCTTTATTTTGTATTTTGTAAAAAGTGCCAACAAAAGTAGTACATTTTTTTTTTATTTTGCAAAAAAAATGTACTACTTTTGTTGGCACTTTTTACAACTTTGTATTTCCTTTTCAGATGGTCATCCATATGATGAATATGATGAGTGTAAGTATTTTAAGATAGTACATGGTTTTCCTCAAATAAGTCATGTGTATACAAAGACAGTTGAATTACAGGATATACAACACCAACGTTATATGGCATTTTTATGTGAAGACGTCCACGTATATAATTAAAGTTGATTAACCTGTTTATAGTAAGTATTTTAAAGATAATGGATGCGACTCCTTAAATAAGTCATTTGTATGCATAGACAGTTGTTTTATAGGATAAATAACACCAAAGCAATATGGCACTTCATGTATAGCCGTCCTCGTATATAATTTAAGTCGATGACATATATATTAAACCCGTGTTATCTTTTGTAAATATGTAAAACAACAAATAATAATAATAACTATAAATACATGAGTAACATATCAATTATACAATTCCACAAACAGTGCAATATAATACACTTTGTATTTATGTTTCGCATGTGTGTATCTTGCTTTAAAAATCTGAATCAAAATGTTTGTCAATGCGTTAGATTAAAAGAATATGCAATCATTATCACCAGGATTTAAATCGATTTCCGAAATTAATGTCAGCACAGTCATAACACATTTACGTTTCTTGAGTTCCTTAGTTTATTTTTTTTGATGTTTACTTCCAAAGCATGTATGACATAATTTAGTTGTATATATATATATATATATATATTTATATATTTACAACCATTAGAAATACAAATAGCGTACCTTTTTTATATAAGTTTTAATGAAATGTTAAACATAGAGGGCATAAATAACATTTGTTTACACTGTATGTCACCGATATAACCATTTTTGATTGTGATAACTTGTCTGCCACTCAATTGTTATTTATTTCAGAGTGTTTTTCAAAACGACAATATTTATGTCTCATATGGCGACAGTTAAACGAGTCGGTTCATTCTGGACGTTTCTTTAATACATATTTTGCTTACCATTTATTAGCGTTGTAATGACACCTGTACATGAACAAACACAAACATACGTATTTTAATAAAAAATATCATATATAAAAAATACAAACCGATCGATACGTATTGGTTCAAAAGTGCATCTGCATGTAAACGAATCATTTGGAATGGTAAGTCAGGGAATTATTATATTTATTAATTTTTAGTCAAAGCTGATTATAATATCCCCCCCCCAAAAAATTGTGACGGAAAGAAAATTTTAATACAAATAAATAATTTCAAAGCATTTTTTTTATTTTGACGATTTATGGAAGTGGTTTTAATCATTCATCTGAGAAAATGCATACGTTTGAATTTAAAGGCAAAATAAATACAAAAATTATCTTCTGGTTTGAAACCATTTATGTGCTTTGTGGTTATTTCGTTATAAATGACATTTCTTATTGAATGAGTGTATTAATATTTGTAGTTATTATGCCTCAAATGCTAAATGTCTCCATCTTTATAAAGTATGTATTTCATGTAAAAACTGTATATCCAGTGCATTGAATGATAACATGAATGTCACTCTACAACATTGCAAAATAGAATTGTCGTGATAAAATACCATGAAAATGGCTCAAGTAAGACTAATTCAATATTGTTTCGGGAGTTGTATGTTTTTTTCACTACCTTATATTGTTATCCTATAATGGTTTTATAATTAAGCCGTATAAATACTTTAAATACACTTTCAAACCTTACTGTACTCATAAGACATATTATCATACTCGAGAGTAATCAACATTCGGATAGTAGTTATTTATGTTACATTCCTGTGAAACACGGAACAAACATTATAGTGGAGATAGAAAACATTCAAGATTTCAAGTTTATTGTAGACATCAGTGGTTTATGTTAACCGATAGCTTAGTTATTTGTTGTTTGGTATAAAGAAACTCAATATGGTAACCGACGGGATTTTACATAAAATAAATATCAATACAGACTATGAATGACCGAGATGTTAGAGCGCAATGTCTTTGAAGTCTAACTTTCCAGACCCTGCATGATTGCACCTAACTACATACGTTATTAAATTTAATTGTTTGAATGATTGTACTTAGACAGTTAATATCATATCTCAAGAAATTCAACTACATCAATAGTTTTACGACATTATTACAGAACTTTATCACAGTCCCATCTTCATTTTTAAATATGTGTTTTCTTTCTTCAGTCCCAAGTAAAAGCCGTTGAGTACGAAGTAAAATAACTAAAGAAAGCAAAGTTTAACAAAACAACTGATGTATATAAATATACTAAGAATTACGAACAATTCAGAACAAACAATTGACAACATTTTAACGACACATAATTCAACATTAATTGCTTTTTTTATTTAATTAATTAAAGTTATTTTCATAATCTATCTGAGAAGTGAAGACATTTGAAATTTAGGCAAATTACATACAACTATTAATAAACTCATTAAGTAAATAATGTACGTTAAGTCAGTCAATCAAGTAAGTCAATTCAATGAGTATCGTTACATGTCATGCTGATCAGTTTGTGTTGATACTTACTCAATTGTTCGCGTATTGCGATGAACATAATTCATAACTTGGCGTAAATAATTAATTGCAGTATTATAAATCATTAAATACTCATTGTTGCCATGGAAACAAACAATATTTGTTTTCATATTTATTGCCATTTTTAAGAATTGAAGACAAAAATTACAGCAAAATCAACAAAATAAGCTCTTGACAGATATGGAACATGGTAGACACATTCATTATATTAAAAATGTAGGCATATTTTCTGGAAATAGGCGTGTATTCAGAAATTGAACATTTTGTATAGCTTCAAACTTGACACAAAAAAGAAGCACAAAATTCAAATGTCATCGTATGTGTCTTGCAGCAATATTCAGCGACAATACTTAATGTTTGAGCCCGAAATAACAGGGGCGGGGGGGGGGGGGGTACAGTTCTCCTTTCAATTATGTCTTTGCTTCATACAAAATTATTTCTGTATTGAATGTAATAACTCGAAGATAATAATACAGGTTATATCAGCATCTAAAGTCTGAAGTAAACGTTGTGATTTTTAGCGTAAATATTTCTGGAGATATTAATAAGTGAAGCATTGCAGAGGAACACAATTTTATTGAAAATCAGATGTCTGACTTTGTTTAAAACATCATTATATCTTTAAAAAAATCTATAATGTCAGAGATACTCATTAAGCAAATGTATAAGATTCAAGACCGAGCCAGACTTTTTTTATTGAATACTATATATAGCTTTGTTTTCTTAACATTCATTTTTCGTTATTTATAGATCTTATTTAAGTATCACTTTCAAAGGTAATGTAAAAATCTGTCGTCGAAATATGAGTTATTGATTTTAACTAAAATTGGTCCGGATATATTTATACGCGTAACTCAGTAAGATTTCAGGAAGAGGGAAACTTTTTTAAGTATCTGATTAAGTCTTAAACTTAAGAGTTTTTATTATTTTATTTAAAAATCGATTTCAAGCTGAAACAAAATCTCTAGCCGGAAATAAATTATTTGAATTGTGTAATTTAAAATGAACAAGTGCTGGAGATGTTCATTAGCGAAAATGTGTAAGATGTCAGAAAAATGCAGAGTTTTTTAATAAAAAGTGCATAATGGCTTTTGCCTAAAACTTTATTTTAATTTCATTTTTTTTAATAACATTTTACTGGTAAAACCAAAGTCTTAAGCCTGAAAAACTGTCTGTGTGTTGTTCTCAATATTTACATACCTGGTATCTTGGTTCCTTTTATTTTCTTAATAAATTGAAATTTACAATAAAATGTTCATCATGACACGTATGGAGCCTTAAGTAAATGTAAATAGTTTCAATAATGTTGGCTACATTCCATAAATGTATTCATTTTCTTATTAAATATTCATTATAAAGTTTAGATAAACAATTAAAACACGAACACAATAATATATGTTTTTCCATGGATTGCAAAAATCTGCGATCGAGGTACAAAAGCATTCAGTGGGAGATCATAAAAAGGTCAGACGATTTTCTGCAATTTAAAAAAGAAATACATGCCATAAGGATATTTCTGCATACTCGAGCTACACGTCAAGTGCAATCATTAACTGATATGGTTTATCATCGTGTTTTCGAACACAGGCTAAATACTTTAAAAGTGAATCTATCTGTGATTAGTCACGATAACATTGAGTTCAAGGTTTTTATTTCTCGGTAAATAAAATCAGCTGTATACTTATCTAAAATTCTCAGCATTCGGTTACATGTTTATTAACCAGATAATGGACTTTTGCATTTATAATTTTCGCTAACGCATACTTTTGATTGTTTTGCTTTTGACAATAGTCTATCATTCAGCTTGTAGAATGGATAGCCTTGTGATTAATTTAAACTTTAGCGGATTTGAGGCTTTTACAAATTTATAATATAATTGTAGAGGTATAGTTTTATTAATGTAAAATTATGTTTATGCCGCCAATTGGTTATATTTCTGATTTGAATAACATATTTGACATCTGTACAATATTATAAGCTGCATAAATTTAGTATCACAATAATTACGACTTTGGCATATCGGTATACTGACATCTTTCAACCAACCTTCGTACGATATTTAAAATCGCCTTCTGCTTCTACTAAACATGGTTTCACTGTCATTTAAATAATAAGTTTCTCCTGGTATGTCCTGGTCTTGTTGCAAAAGTGTATACGCTAAGGAACACAATTCTTTACCAGTGATTATTTTTAATGTGTTGTTTTCCTCAACTTGTATTATATTGTCAATACGAACACAATGAGTTTAGTTTAAATAAACATTTACAGATTATTGGCTTCACAAATATCTGAACACATGGACAGACAAGCAATTCGACGTTACATGTATTATTGTTTCAAATCAGTCCTGCACCACTTGGGTCTGATTTCAGCTGCTTCTAATGCGGTGGATAGGATTCTTAGTTGACGTCTTTACCTTAAATAATAAAGGTAAAGGTTCCTTAAATAATTAAATAAAGACGCATTATTTAAAGCGGATTCATCCTCTGGTGTAATTAAACTGGTGACAAAACTCAGGGCTCGGAGGTTCGATTTCCCATCAACTATAACATTCGTTTGCATTTGACTTTAAACTGATGTACAAAGAAATACATGCAGGTGCTTAACACTGGGCAAAAACAAAGATCTAGAGTCGCGCCTGGAACGACCCTTGTTAAACCTTAGCATGTGTTCTGGGGACGATTGGAAATTCCCGGTGCAAACGATACAAATCTACAATACATTCATATCATGCAAATCCAACCTATTAGTGATATATTTAATGAGAATTCAATTACTGATCATTCACGCAAATAAAAAGTAGCAGCAATAGATTATCGGCGTCCAATTACGAGTCTTTATAATTATACCTGGTAGCGCTCTGTTGATGTGGATACATATACCCGGGTGTTTCAAGTGTTAAGTATGACATTTAGTGTAAGTCATGGATGAGTGATGTCAATTAGAAAAGTTGTGTTTTGAGATCTGTTACAGCAATGCTTTATTTTGCAAAAAAAAATGTACTACTTTTGTTGGCACTTTTTACAACTTTGTATTTCCTTTTCAGATGGTCATCCATATGATGAATATGATGAGTGTAAGTATTTTAAGATAGTACATGGTTTTCCTCAAATAAGTCATGTGTATACAAAGACAGTTGAATTACAGGATATACAACACCAACGTTATATGGCATTTTTATGTGAAGACGTCCACGTATATAATTAAAGTTGATTAACCTGTTTATAGTAAGTATTTTAAAGATAATGGATGCGACTCCTTAAATAAGTCATTTGTATGCATAGACAGTTGTTTTATAGGATAAATAACACCAAAGCAATATGGCACTTCATGTATAGCCGTCCTCGTATATAATTTAAGTCGATGACATATATATTAAACCCGTGTTATCTTTTGTAAATATGTAAAACAACAAATAATAATAATAACTATAAATACATGAGTAACATATCAATTATACAATTCCACAAACAGTGCAATATAATACACTTTGTATTTATGTTTCCCATGTGTGTATCTTGCTTTAAAAATCTGAATCAAAATGTTTGTCAATGCGTTAGATTAAAAGAATATGCAATCATTATCACCAGGATTTAAAGGTGCCTTTTCACAGATTTTGGCCTTTTTTTACTTATTCATTAAATGCTTAATATCGATAAATGTAAACATTGGATCGTAACAGCTCAAGTAAAAAATCAAGAATAAAATTTAAAAAAGGAAAAGAACATTGCCCGGTCCAGGTTTCGAACCAGTGACCCCTGGAGTCCTGCCAGAGTCCTGAAGTAAAAACGCCTTAGCCTACTGAGCTATTTCGCCGAGTACACAGACTTGACGTATTTTATGCCTTATATAAGCAATCTTCGTAGTTTCACAAAATTTAACGACAAAAACAGAACTCTCCAAATTATTCAATCGTTTCGCGTTGCAACGCTTTATAATTTTTAGGTTTTAAAATCGTCAAAAGATGCATATAATGGCTATATTAGACCATGGTAAATGTTCAGTATTACTGTTTCCTCACAAATATCATAACTAAAACGAAAATTTGCGAATCTGAAACAACTTTTTTCAATTTTGTCAATTTACCAAAGCGTGAAAAGATCCCTTTAAATCGATTTCCGAAATTAATGTCAGCACAGTCATAACACATTTACGTTTCTTGAGTTCCTTAGTTTATTTTTTTTGATGTTTACTTCCAAAGCATGTATGACATAATTTAGTTGTATATATATATATATATATATATATATATATATATATATATATATATATATATATATATATATATATATATATATATATATATATAATTATTTATATATTTACAACCATTAGAAATACAAATAGCGTACCTTTTTTATATAAGTTTTAATGAAATGTTAAACATAGAGGGCATAAATAACATTTGTTTACACTGTATGTCACCGATATAACCATTTTTGATTGTGATAACTTGTCTGCCACTCAATTGTTATTTATTTCAGAGTGTTTTTCAAAACGACAATATTTATGTCTCATATGGCGACAGTTAAACGAGTCGGTTCATTCTGGACGTTTCTTTAATACATATTTTGCTTACCATTTATTAGCGTTGTAATGACACCTGTACATGAACAAACACAAACATACGTATTTTAATAAAAATATCATATATAAAAAATACAAACCGATCGATACGTATTGGTTCAAAAGTGCATCTGCATGTAAACGAATCATTTGGAATGGTAAGTCAGGGAATTATTATATTTATTAATTTTTAGTCAAAGCTGATTATAATATCCCCCCCAAAAATTGTGACGGAAAGAAAATTTTAATACAAATAAATAATTTCAAAGCATTTTTTTTATTTTGACGATTTATGGAAGTGGTTTTAATCATTCATCTGAGAAAATGCATACGTTTGAATTTAAAGGCAAAATAAATACAAAAATTATCTTCTGGTTTGAAACCATTTATGTGCTTTGTGGTTATTTCGTTATAAATGACATTTCTTATTGAATTAATATTAATATTAATATTTGTAGTTATTATGCCTCAAATGCTAAATGTCTCCATCTTTATAAAGTATGTATTTCATGTAAAAACTGTATATCCAGTGCATTGAATGATAACATGAATGTCACTCTACAACATTGCAAAATAGAATTGTCGTGATAAAATACCATGAAAATGGCTCAAGTAAGACTAATTCAATATTGTTTCGGGAGTTGTATGTTTTTTTCACTACCTTATATTGTTATCCTATAATGGTTTTATAATTAAGCCGTATAAATACTTTAAATACACTTTCAAACCTTACTGTACTCATAAGACATATTATCATACTCGAGAGTAATCAACATTCGGATAGTAGTTATTTATGTTACATTCCTGTGAAACACGGAACAAACATTATAGTGGAGATAGAAAACATTCAAGATTTCAAGTTTATTGTAGACATCAGTGGTTTATGTTAACCGATAGCTTAGTTATTTGTTGTTTGGTATAAAGAAACTCAATATGGTAACCGACGGGATTTTACATAAAATAAATATCAATACAGACTATGAATGACCGAGATGTTAGAGCGCAATGTCTTTGAAGTCTAACTTTCCAGACCCTGCATGATTGCACCTAACTACATACGTTGTTAAATTTAATTGTTTGAATGATTGTACTTAGACAGTTAATATCATATCTCAAGAAATTCAACTACATCAATAGTTTTACGACATTATTACAGAACTTTATCACAGTCCCATCTTCATTTTTAAATATGTGTTTTCTTTCTTCAGTCCCAAGTAAAAGCCGTTGAGTACGAAGTAAAATAACTAAAGAAAGCAAAGTTTAACAAAACAACTGATGTATATAAATATACTAAGAATTACGAACAATTCAGAACAAACAATTGACAACATTTTAACGACACATAATTCAACATTAATTGCTTTTTTTATATAATTAATTAAAGTTATTTTCATAATCTATCTGAGAAGTGAAGACATTTGAAATTTAGGCAAATTACATACAACTATTAATAAACTCATTAAGTAAATAATGTAAGTTAAGTCAGTCAATCAAGTAAGTCAATTCAATGAGTATCGTTACATGTCATGCTGATCAGTTTGTGTTGATACTTACTCAATTGTTCGCGTATTGCGATGAACATAATTCATAACTTGGCGTAAATAATTAATTGCAGTATTATAAATCATTAAATACTCATTGTTGCCATGGAAACAAACAATATTTGTTTTCATATTTATTGCCATTTTTAAGAATTGAAGACAAAAATTACAGCAAAATCAACAAAATAAGCTCTTGACAGATATGGAACATGGTAGACACATTCATTATATTAAAAATGTAGGCATATTTTCTGGAAATAGGCGTGTATTCAGAAATTGAACATTTTGTATAGCTTCAAACTTGACACAAAAAAGAAGCACAAAATTCAAATGTCATCGTATGTGTCTTGCAGCAATATTCAGCGACAATACTTGATGTTTGAGCCCGAAATAACAGGGGCGGGGGGGGGGGGGTACAGTTCTCCTTTCAATTATGTCTTTGCTTCATACAAAATTATTTCTGTATTGAATGTAATAACTCGAAGATAATAATACAGGTTATATCAGCATCTAAAGTCTGAAGTAAACGTTGTGATTTTTAGCGTAAATATTTCTGGAGATATTAATAAGTGAAGCATTGCAGAGGAACACAATTTTATTGAAAATCTGATGTCTGACTTTGTTTAAAACATCATTATATCTTTAAAAAAATCTATAATGTCAGAGATACTCATTAAGCAAATGTATAAGATTCAAGACCGAGCCAGACTTTTTTTATTGAATACTATATATAGCTTTGTTTTCTTAACATTCATTTTTCGTTATTTATAGATCTTATTTAAGTATCACTTTCAAAGGTAATGTAAAAATCTGTCGTCGAAATATGAGTTATTGATTTTAACTAAAATTGGTCCGGATATATTTATACGCGTAACTCAGTAAGATTTCAGGAAGAGGGAAACTTTTTTAAGTATCTGATTAAGTCTTAAACTTAAGAGTTTTTATTATTTTATTTAAAAATCGATTTCAAGCTGAAACAAAATCTCTAGCCGGAAATAAATTATTTGAATTGTGTAATTTAAAATGAACAAGTGCTGGAGATGTTCATTAGCGAAAATGTGTAAGATGTCAGAAAAATGCAGAGTTTTTTAATAAAAAGTGCATAATGGCTTTTGCCTAAAACTTTATTTTAATTTCATTTTTTTAAATAACATTTTACTGGTAAAACCAAAGTCTTAAGCCTGAAAAACTGTCTGTGTGTTGTTCTCAATATTTCCATAACTGGTATCTTGGTTCCTTTTATTTTCTTAATAAATTGAAATTTACAATAAAATGTTCATCATGACACGTATGGAGCCTTAAGTAAATGTAAATAGTTTCAATAATGTTGGCTACATTCCATAAATGTATTCATTTTCTTATTAAATATTCATTATAAAGTTTAGATAAACAATTAAAACACGAACACAATAATATATGTTTTTCCATGGATTGCAAAAATCTGCGATCGAGGTACAAAAGCATTCAGTGGGAGATCATAAAAAGGTCAGACGATTTTCTGCAATTTAAAAAAGAAATACATGCCATAAGGATATTTCTGCATACTCGAGCTACACGTCAAGTGCAATCATTAACTGATATGGTTTATCATCGTGTTTTCGAACACAGGCTAAATACTTTAAAAGTGAATCTATCTGTGATTAGTCACGATAACATTGAGTTCAAGGTTTTTATTTCTCGGTAAATAAAATCAGCTGTATACTTATCTAAAATTCTCAGCATTCGGTTACATGTTTATTAACCAGATAATGGACTTTTGCATTTATAATTTTCGCTAACGCATACTTTTGATTGTTTTGCTTTTGACAATAGTCTATCATTCAGCTTGTAGAATGGATAGCCTTGTGATTAATTTAAACTTTAGCGGATTTGAGGCTTTTACAAATTTATAATATAATTGTAGAGGTATAGTTTTATTAATGTAAAATTATGTTTATGCCGCCAATTGGTTATATTTCTGATTTGAATAACATATTTGACATCTGTACAATATTATAAGCTGCATAAATTTAGTATCACAATAATTACGACTTTGGCATATCGGTATACTGACATCTTTCAACCAACCTTCGTACGATATTTAAAATCGCCTTCTGCTTCTACTAAACATGGTTTCACTGTCATTTAAATAATAAGTTTCTCCTGGTATGTCCTGGTCTTGTTGCAAAAGTGTATACGCTAAGGAACACAATTCTTTACCAGTGATTATTTTTAATGTGTTGTTTTCCTCAACTTGTATTATATTGTCAATACGAACACAATGAGTTTAGTTTAAATAAACATATTTACAGATTATTGGCTTCACAAATATCTGAACAAATGGACAGACAAGCAATTTGACGTTACATGTATTATTGTTTCAAATCAGTCCTGCACCACTTGGGTCTGATTTCAGCTGCTACTAATGCGGTGGATAGGATAAGTAGTTGACGTCTTTACCTTAAATAATAAAGGTAAAGGTTCCTTAAATAATTAAATAAAAACGCAATATTTGAAGCGGATTCATCCTCTGGTGTAATTAATCTGGTGACAAAACTCAGGGCTCGGAGGTTCGATTTCCCATCAACTATAACGTTCGTTTGCATTTGACTTCTAACTGATGTACAAAGTAATACATGCAGGTGCTTTACACTGGGCAAAAACAAAGATCTAGAGTCGCGCCTGGAACGGCCCTTGTTAAACCTTAGCATATGTTCTGGGGACGATTGGAAATTCCCGGTGCAAACAATACAAATCTACCATACATTCATATCATGCAAATCCTACCTATTGGTGATATATTTAATGAGAATTTAATTACTGATCATTTACGCAAATAAAAAGTAGCAGCAATAGATTATCGGCGTCCAATTACGAGTCTTTATACCTGGTAGCGCTCTGTTGATGTGGATACATATACCCGGGTGTGTCAAGTGTTAAGTATAACATTTAGTGTAAGTCATGGATGAGTGATGTTAATTAGAAAAGGTGTGTTTTGAGATTTGTTCCAGCAATGCTTTATTTTGCAAAAAAAGTGTATTACTTTTGTTGGCACTTTTTACAACTTTGTATTTCCTTTTCAGATCGTCATTCATATTATGAGTGTAAGTATTTTAAAGATAGTACATGGTTTTCCTTAAATAAGTCATGTGTATACAAAGACAGTTGGATTACAGGATAAACAACACCAACGTTATATGACATTTTTATGTGAAGACGTCCACGTATATAATTAAAGTTGATTAACCTGTTTAAAGTAAGTATTTTAAAGATAATGGATGCGACTCCTTAAATAAGTCATTTGTTTGCATAGACAGTTGTTTTAAAGGGTAAATAACACCAAAGCAATATAGCATTTCATGTATAGCCGTCCTCGTATATAATTTAAGTCGATGACATATATATTAAACCCGTGTTATCTTTTGTAAATGTGGTAAAACAAATAATAATAATAACTATAAATACATGAGTAACATATCAATTATACAAATCCACAAACAGTGAAGTATAATACACTTTGTATTTATGTTTCGCATGTGTGTATCTTGCTTTAAAAATCTGAATCAAAATGTATGTCAATGCGTTAGATTAAAAGAATATGCAATCATTATCACCAGGATTTAAATCGATTTTCGAAATTAATGTCAGCACAGTCATAACACATTTACGTTTCTTGAGTTCCTTAGTCTGTTTACCTCCAAAGCATGTATGACATAATTTAGTTGTATATATATATATATTTACAACTATTAGAAATACAAATAGCGAACCCTTTTTATATAAGTTTTAAGAAAATGTTAAACATACAGGGCATAAATTAAATTTGTTTACACTGTATGTCACCGATGTAACCATTTTTGATTGTGATAACTTGTCTGCCATTCAATTGTTATTTGTTTCAGAGTGTATTTCAAAACGACAATATTATGTCTTATATGGCGACAGTTAAACGAGTCGGTTCATTCTGGACGTTTCTTTAATACATATTTTGCTTACCATTTATAAGCGTTGAACTGACACCTGTACATGCACAAACACAAACATACATATTTTAATAAAAATATCATATATAAAAATACAAACCGATCGATACGTATTGATTTAAAAGTGCATCTGCATGTAAACGAATCATTCGGAATGGTAAGTCAGGGAGTTATTATATTTATTAATTTTTAGTCAAAGCTGATTATAATATCCCCCCAAAAAATTGTGACGGAAAAAACATTTTAATACAAATAAATAATTCCAAAGCATTTTTTTTTTATTTTGACGATTTATGGAAGTGGTTTTAATCATTCATCTGAGAAAATGCATACGTTTGAATTTAAAGGCAAAAAAAATACAAAAAATATCTTCTGGTTTGAAACCATTTATGTGCTTTGTGGTTATTTCGTTATAAGTGACATTTCTTATTGAATGAGTTTATTAATATTTGTAGTTATTATGCCTCAAATGCTAAATGTCTCCATCTTTATAAAGTATGTATTTCATGTAAAAACTGTATATCCAGGGCATTGAATGATAACATGAATGCCACTCTACAACATTGCAAATAGAATTGTCGTGATAAAATACCATGACAATGGCTCAAGTAAGACTAATTCAATATTGTTTCGGGAGTTGTACGTTTTTTTCACTACCTTATATTGCTATCCTATATTGGTTTAAAAATTAAGCCGTATACATACTTTAAACACACTTTCAAACCTTACTGTACTCATAAGACATATTATCATACTCGAGAGTAATCAATATTCGGATAGTAGTTATTTATGTTACATTCCTGTGAAACATGGAACAAACATTATAGTGGAGATAGAAAACATTCAAGATTTAAAGTTTATTGTAGACATCAGTGGTTTATGTTAACCGATAGCTTAGTTATTTGTTGTTTGGTATAAAGAAACTCAATATGGTAACCGACGGGATTTTACATAAAATAAATATCAATACAGACTATGAATGACCGAGATGTTAGAGCGCAATGTCTTTGAAGTCTCACTTTCCAGACCCTGCATGATTGCACCTAACTACATGCGTTGTTAAATTTAATTGTTTGAATCATTGTACTTAGACAGTCAATATCATATCTCAAGAAATTCAACTACATCAATAGTTTTACGACATTATTACAGAACTTTATCACAGTTTCATCTTCATTTTTAAATATGTTTTTTCTTTCTTCAGTCCCAAGTAAATGCCGTTAAGTACGAAGTAAAATAACAAAAGAAAGCAAAGTTTAACAAAACAACTGATGTATATAAATATACTAAGAATTACGAAAAATTCAGAACAAACAATTGACAACATTTTAACGACACATAATTCAACATTAATTGCTTTCTTTTTTGTAATTAATTAACGTTATTTTCATAATCTATCTGAGAAGTGAAGACATTTGAAATTTAGGCAAATTACATACAAGTATTAATAAACTCATTACGTTAATAATGTAAGTTAACATATTTTTTATCCATACAGTTTATCCAAGGCATATAATGGTACAATGACCGTCAGTTGGTAACGTTGCAGTAATTTAATTGTTGATAAATGAATAAAACACCATGCGAATGTATTGACTATGTAAAGAATACCATATTTATGTTCAAAAATGTGTTGTGTTTCTTAATGAAATATCAAGTTAGCCGTTATTGGGTTTTAACAAGCAAACGTATACACTTTCAAACCTTATGTTCTCATTATATATTCAGGATAATATTGTAATAACAGGAAGTTATAAATACATGGAGTTCATGCTATTTATGCTACATTTATTTGACTGCAACAGGTTGTATGATGCAAGGTACCGTACAAACATCACAATGCAATATGAACTCATTCAAGTTTGTGGCTGGGAACGCGATTTTGACTATTCTAGTCAAAGCATGACTTTTTCAGTTAAGCATATATTTTGAAATTGCTATATCTTAGTAATCAAAATCCGAAATTTGAGCATCCAATTCCTAAAAATGACGAAGTTATGCCACTGTTTGTGTTTCATTTCACAAACGACGAATAGCGATGTTCTGTATGAATTGACGTTTCAATTCAATGAGTATCGTTACATGTCATGCTGATCAGTTTGTGTTGATACTTACTCAACTGTTCGCGTATTGCGATGAACATAATTCATAACTTGACGTACATAATTAATTGCAGTATAATAAATCATTAAATATTCATTGTTGCCATGGAAACAAACAATATTTGTTTTCATAAGTATTGCCATTTTTAAGAATTGAAGACAAAAATTACAGCAAAATCAACAAAATAAGCTCTTGACAGATATGGAACATGGTAGACACATCCATAATACTAGTATTAAAAATGTATGCACATTTTCTGGAAATAGGCGTGTTTTCAGAAATTGAACATTTTGTATAGCTTCAAACTTGACACAAAAAAGAATCACAAAATTAAAATGCCATCGTATGTGTCTTGCAGCAATATTCAGCGACAATACTTAATGTTTGAGCCCGAAATAATAGGGGCGGGGGGGGGGTACAGTTCTCCTTTCAATTATGCCTTTGCTTCATACAAAATTATATCTGTATTGAATGTAATAACTCGAAGATAATAATACAGGTTATATCAGCATCTAAAGTCTATAAGTCTATTAGTATCTTATTTATAGATCTTATTTAAGTATCACTTTCAAAGGTAATGTAAAAATCTGTCGTCGAAATTTGAGTTTTTGATTTTGACTAAAATTGGTCCGGAAATATTTATACGCGTAACTCAGTAAGATTTCAGGAAGAGGGAAACTTTTAAAAGTATCTGATTTAGTCTTAAACTTAAGAGTTTTTATTATTTTATTGAAAATCGAGTTCAAGCTGAAACAAAATCTCTAGCCGGAAATAAATTATTTGAATTGTGTAATTTAAAATGAACTAGTGCTGGAGATGTTCATTAGCGAAAATGTGTAAGATGTCAGAAAAATGCAGAGTTTTTTATTAAAAAGTGCATAATTGCTTTTGCCTAAACCTTTATTTTAATTTCGTTTTTTTTAAATAACATTTTACTGGTAAAACCAAAGTCTTAAGCCTGAAAAACTGTCTGTGTGTTGTTCTCAATATTTACATACCTGGTATCTTGGTTCCTTTTATTTTCTTAATAAATTGAAATTTACAATAAAATGTTCATCATGACACGTATGGAGCCTTACGTAAATGTAAATAGTTTCAATAATGTTTGCTACATTCCATAAAAGTATTCATTTTCTTATTAATTTTTCACTATAAAGTTTAGATAAACAATTAAAATACGAACACAATAATATATGTTTTTCTATGGATTGTAAATTAAAGCAAGTCTTACAAAAATCTGCGATCGAGGTACAAAAGCATTCAGTGGGAGATCATGTCATAAGCGGATTAAAAGTGTTAATTTGTATGTCTGTGACACCACATATCTGAACGTGTGTAGATGCCGTTATTTAGATAAGATACCATGCGTCACCTTTTAAAAACATCTTAAATGACAATCAAAGCCTTATTTATGCTTAGTTTTATTACTCTTAAAAATGTAGATGAATCTTGTTTCTATTGATTACCAAATACCTGATAAAATATTTATTAAAACAATGCGAACTATAATGTGATGATCCAATCGATAACAAAATTAATTTAATTCCAGAAATATATTAAATAAAATCGCTTCACTTCATTGTATTGTACTGGGACCTATACAAACAGATAGGTCCATGTATCGTTCTACAGTGCCGTAATGGCTGCTTTGCGAGTATTCAGGGGCGGTAATCCGGGAGTTATCGATATCTGGGATTGTCTATTGAGCCAGGGAAATGCACAAATATTCATGTTTATTACAACAGCCGAATCTTTAGTAGACGCAATAACACAGTTTAAAAACCCTCCTGAAACATAAACAAATCATAGCAGTGTTGGGCTGATATCATACGTATTTAACATATGCATTATGTCTTTTGCTTGACATTGAGAGGATATTCAATAAAACGGTAACAATAACGATACTGTCAAAATAGTAAATGCAAATTGATATCAATATAAGCAACTAAAACTAAGATATGAAAATTGTTCGGATATTTCAAACCTAAAAGTACGCGAGAAAGAATAATATGTTTCTCAACTAATGAATCCCATCAACAAATAAAATTTAAAAAATAAAGTAATTAATCGTGTCTGAGTAGGATTAAAATACTACTATTAAATTAATAACTTCCAACATTGCAAAAATCTGACTTCTTCATAATGACATATTATGTTCTGAGGAACAAACACTCAGCTCTATTTGTGACTTACTGTCCGCAAAATATATCAAAATGATACTTATAATTATAACACAAAACAAACATGAAATATGTCAGTTATTCATCATCTGGGTTGTATTTCAAAATATTTCATAAAACTATGTTAAGTATATCTTGATGAATTATTATTAACAAATATCGAAATTGGTAGAAATCTGTCATGCCGGTCATTTGTCCATCCTTCCGTCATCCCGAACGTTAAACTCCCACTCAACTCAGTTTACAGGTACTACGGGTACTGAGTTGAGTGGTGGTTGAATTTCGCCGCACCAACCCAATTAGACACTGTGCAAGATGCGGTTATAGCATTCGAAATGTCGTCATGGATTCAGAAAATGCACAAGTGACTGGTGTTCATATTCGGTCCCGTGTAGATCTTCCATTCGCGAATCTTTGACGCGAATGGTTCTATAAATGATGTAGTATATTTAAAAAAATATACATACATAAATATGAATAAAATGTTTATGATTGCACAATTGCAATCTGTATACCGTTTCATTTCTTATTTTGACAACATCAATATAAATACTACTCAAACACTTCACATCAAAATGCAGACGCTAAAGTATAAAAGAAGCAGTTGATTATCTTCGTCCATTTACGAGTAGTCATTTTATCTGAAAGCTCTCTATTGATTTGGATACATTTTAATATGCCAATTGCTGCTGGTTTTAAGTTTGACATTTGGTATAAGTCATGAATGAACAATGTCAAGTAGAAAACATGCGTTTTGAGAGCTGTTCTAGCAATGATTTATTTTGCGAAAATGTATTACTTTTGTTGGCACTTTGTAAATCTTTTTTATTAGCTGTTTCAGTACGTCCTCGTCCTCCTCGTTTTCGTCCTCCTCGTGGTATTTTTGGTAAGTATTATAAACACTATAATATAAATAAATGCGAAGTTATATGACATTTAGTACGTGTAGACGTCCAACTTATATAATTTTATTTGATTACATTAACAAGTGTTCTCCTATGCAAATGTTGGACATCAAATATAACAATATATAAATGGGTAACATATAATTTATACAAGTCCCTAAACAGTGAAATATAATTAACGTTAATTTTATTGTTCATATTTGGTTATCTTGCTATCAAAATCCTCCTCATTTTTTCTTGCAATACGTTAGATTAAAAGCGTAGGCAATCATCACAAGGATTCAAATCGATTCCGGAATGCATGCTAGCACAATCATTACACATTTGAGTTCCTTGAATTGCTAAGTCTATTTTGCGCATTTAAATGTAAAAGTGTCAATGTAAAGCTATATACAATACAACATACCGGAAACTAACTTAGTTGAAATACACTTATCAATTACAATATGCGCTATACATACACGTTCACAATTCTCTTTTCCTGAATATTCTGTCACTTAAGAGTAAAATGGACTATGTACACTGCATTACTACAATTTGTATACGATGTTAATGATGCATTGGATTCAGAGTTTGTCATGAACTGATCGCCGTCGCCAGTTATAACGCAAATTGAGGCTATCTATAGTTTAAATGGACTGAGCTCTCGTTGTGTTGTACTTTTCTGAAATTCTGCCAAGTTTTAATGTTTTGAATAAAATATAAAACGAGGTCTAACTGTAGAAACCCTTACACGTAATAATGTCTTGCTATTATATTATTAATGTCAAAACACTTACTATAAATCTAAATTTATATAAACTGGGATAGCCGCCTTGGAACGGTCAATTAAAGGTATATTAAGTAAAACATGTTTGATGTCTAGTCCATATTTCTCACAATCCCCGGTATTAATTAAATTTACCGATGTTGATTAAAAATTAAGACATGGATATCAAAACAAATACACATATGTCATATACTAGTGTCTCACGTAACGGAGAGCTATTCAGACAAGTTGATGTTTTTACATTCTACTGCATTCGCACAGCATTAATATAAACCTAGGTACAGTATACCATGAATGTAACACATGCTGATCAACAACTGCCTTACACACGTAGTTTATTTAAAGTAAATAACCTTTTGTTAAAAAAACACTGTACGTAATCGATATTACCACTCTTGATTTTGATAAATGTAACACTATCGTGTAATGTTTATGTATGTGTTATATATGACGACTTTGTATGCCATATATGTTGATTATTGGGATTTGCCTTTTTTTCCAATATATTATTCACCATTATAATTTCAATTTATTGCATGTCATCTCTGGTAAACGTGCAGAAAATAGTTATCCGCCGTCAACTAAGGGTAAGTACTTTTTACCTTTGAGAAAGCGCGGCATTAATTGTATCAATATGCGTTAAGACGATTGTAGTGTTAATTCTGAACCGTTGTATCGTAAAATCGATCATACTGTGTTAAAGTGTTAAAGTGTTAAAGTGTTAAAGTGTTAAAAGTCGTACAATTATCACAGTAGCCCCGTGAGAGTTAGTTTTAGATTTAAACCTATTTATTTTAGCTCGATTGCATCGAAAGTCTAAGGCTTATTGAAACGCTCTCGAGTCCGTTTTTCTGGGCATAGAACCAGTACTTGATGTCTATGGGGGTAATTTAAAGAACTCTCCCACAGTGGGGATCGAACCCATGACCACCAAGTCGCTAGGCAGACACCTTATCATTGCACCACGGCGGCCCCGTGTGAGTTATCAGACCAATTCCCGTAAAAACCGTCAGACCGTTGCAGAATAATAATATAGACATTATTATTGTTATAAAGGCTACTTTCACAAGACATATAGCGTTAGTTCGACCTTAACGTTATTTCGGGATATCTGTATATGACGTTGGACGTCAACCAGCAGTAGGTCTCATTCAAGACAAACCTTTGCAATTACAATCAATTTATGTTCAAATATAATTTTCTCGTTGATGCACTTGTATTACGTTGTAAATAAATACTGCTTGCGTCATATACAGCGTCTGGCAAGCAATCATTATCATAGTATCATTCATAATATCCAATTTGTGTCATATGTTTTCACCGAATTTTCTAATTAGCTAAGCATAGGCATTATTTTGCATAACAGTTGGTTTTGAAATTTTAAGGAATTGATTGGGGTACATTACACTATTTGGTATTGCTTTATCTAGGACTTGTACAATCATTTACTCCTGTGATGTACTTGTTCAGGAAAATTTCGGAATACCTAATGACGACATATTTTTTTCGGAAATAAAATGATAAATTGGATTAAATTAATACTTTGCGGAATTCAATTATTATTTGAGCCCAAATCACTTCCTGCTTTCAGAAACAATATTCAAGCTACTTTATAGATACCACCATGGATAGTATGCTGTTGTTTTGTTTTGTTCTCTGCCGAAACAATCACAATATGTATAATGTTTTTACTAAATACAGCCAGCACCAATATACAGTATAAATACGACGCGTTCGTGTGCTACAATCAAGCAGACCCGGAGACCAGCGTTTCGTTTAACAACTGATAGAAGAACTAGAAGGTAGAAGGGGACTCCGCCTGTACGTCCCAGGTCGTAATGATGTACTGACAGAGGAGCTGGAAGATAGAAGCGGAATTCGAATGTTCGTCCCAGGTCGTGAAGTTTTATCTGATGCCAACCAAATCGAGGGAAGGTAAACACTCACCGCTGCAAAGTTATTTGCAGTTGTAATTTGGTAAATTAGACCTCGTACTTTAAAACGTGCCAGAATAAGGGCATAGTTTTACACATCCATATGAGCTATTTTTATTTGATTATGAACAATGGCATTTGATGTAAATCGAGCTCTAGTAGACACATGTGATAAATCTGTTAAAAAGCTGTCGTAACAATTAAGAAGTACTTTTAAAAAATTCGACTTAAACACCTTTCTTATCGGCAAATTTATTCATACTTACACTGACACGATTTCAAGATCCTTCAATCTCTCATGCGAAGCATCTTAGATACTTAAAGTTAAATGAACAGTTCCTTGATATCGTCGACTTACCTAAATTCGCGACTAACCTAGATTCGCGGATTTTGTTTTCGCCACGTAACCGGTACCAATACTTGTTTCTGCGCATGCGTGATCGTGGCGATATGCAAATGAATGTTTACTCGATTGGAACGATTGAAGATTTGTGAAAAATAATGCGTTTTAAACAAGTAGAAAGTGTGAATTAGAATCAATTAGCAAAAATATCATATTTTCTTAACACCAATAATACCCGACCATCGAATTTCATATATATTAAGTAAAACTCAGATATCACGATTTTTTGTTGTCGTCTGCTGTTGTAGTAGCATTGCCATATATGGAAATGTTACGCTTCGAAAACATGAGTAATTCCAACACACGAGTTATTGTGTGTTTCATAGACCATGAGAATTAAGCTAATTTATATTTATTTTTGTTTTTTAAGGCAATCCCTAAGCATTATCGCAAGAAGTATAGGCTTTATTCACCGACTTCCTTGATAAATGCTTACAAAGGAGAAGAATATGTCCGTTCTGAGAGCCTCAAAATTATACAGATTGCCTAAATATACATTACGTCATAGGGTCTTTGAAAAAATCCACCCAGACACAGTTGTTATGTGAGCTGCTCCCGTTTTCCATGCAATTTACCCTGTTCATATGTTAATATTTTATTGTTATTTCGCGTTTGACTTTTTTGTTAAATGTTTCGTTTGCACCAGAAACCAATTTAAACTGTTAATAATAAGTTAGCTTGGCCTTGAAATGAATTTTTGTATGACGTCATACCCGCGAATCAAGGGTAGTAAAACAAAATGGCTGACGCTTTACACTTATGTCAACAATATTGACATTTAAGAGCTTTAAAAACATTTTTTTGGAAATCACAATGGAACAAATCAGCGAAGAATGAATTTATATTAAGAGGTTAATGTTTGTATTCGTTGTTTTTTATGCGTTATTATTTTAATATTGACATTTAATGTTAAGGTCGCGAATTAACGGTAATCCAGGATATATATATACTGTTCATTTAACTTTAAGTATCTAAGATGCTTCGCGTGAGAAGCATTAGGAAACTAGTAGATTGCACAAAAAGGGTTAAATGTATCAACTAAACATAAACCTTTCTGTATTAATTTTGTTGTTTGGTTTTTCAAAGTACTCATGCTGTATATTAAAAAAATAGTTGACCTGTGAAACAATTAACCCATTAAGCATTTAAAACGTAAAAAAAGTTTACATAGAACATAGAGTTCACCATGAAGTAATAAACGTAATTAAATGCAGGGCATGCATAAACTAATGAACGAAATGAAAACTAGCACAGATACATATACCGAGTATTGCAAAGAAAAATACTTACGATGTGATCTAATGTGTTTGTTTAACAAAGATCTTTTATTGTCATGTTGTATCTTAGTATACAGATTGATGTATGGATGGTGTGATATTATTATTTGAATCAAACACGCATCCCCAGCGTTTCTATTTTATTGAAAATCATTATGATATAAAAATAATTTTTCTGACTCTCAAAGCCACATTAGCTACCATTGAGTAATTAAATGGTAATTCAATTGAATGACTTTTAATTATCTTGTATACCTGTCTAATTTGAGTTACAATGCTATGAGGTTTGATGGTATTTATACATATATGTATCATGAATATTGCTGGACCAAGTGTGAGGTTCAATGCTCTAAATCAGGTTTAAAACCCCAATGCCTAGTCATGGGCGTTCCGAGGCGGTGACCCCAGCTTTATTCTACTCTGTATATTGCTTTATATTGTACCGTACTGTTTTAGCGGTTGGTTACTTGCCATAAATAAAGGATCACGAACGTTTGTATAAAAGGCATGTATTACTGCTAGACCAAATTCACTTCTTTATACTGAATATAACGCTTAACATATACACGTAAACATATTGAAATAAAATCAACTTAAACGGAATAATTCAACACGCAGAATGTACACATCTTTAGATCATCTCTTCGGAATTTCTGGCGGTTTAGGCATACTAACAAGCACATGGCGTAAAGGATTGTATGGTATCATTGTACAGCTATACCAGTCCAGAGAATAATGCCACGAAAAGTGCTCATTCAGGCTGGCTTGGCTGAGCATATTTACAGTTACCGCTATCAGGCCACATGTGGGCTGTGGTCAGTGTCTCAGCATGGTAGGGTAATTAGGGGCCATAAAACTGCCATAAAACTGCACAGGGCCAGTGTGGTTTAAAGTTGCCTCCAAGTACTTTTTTACAATGTATTCTAATAATTCTTCTTGTAATAAAACCTTTAAAGGGATCTTTTCACGCTTTGGTAAATTGACAAAATTGAAAAAAGTTGTTTCAGATTCGCAAATTTTCGTTTTTGTTATGATATTTGTGAGGAAACAGTAATACTGAACATTTACCATGGTCTAATATAGCCATTATATGCATCTTTTTACGATTTTAAAACCTAAAAATTATAAAGCGTTGCAACGCGAAACGATTGAATAATTTGGAGAGTTCTGTTTTTGTCGTTAAATTTTGTGAAACTACGAAGATTGCTTATATTAGGTATAAAATATATCACGTGTGTGTAATCAGCGGAATAGCTCAGTAGGCTATAGCGTTTTTACTTCAGGACTCTAGCAGGACTCCAGGGGTCATTGGTTCGAAACCTGGTCCGGGCAATGTTCTTTTCCTTTTTTTAATTTTATTCTTGATTTTTTACTGGAGCTTTTACGATCCAATGTTTACATTTATCGATATAAAGCATTTAATGAATAAGTTAAAAAATGCCAAAATCTGTGAAAAGGCCCCTTTAACAGTTTTGCATGGTTTCATGATATATGTTCAGACTGATAAGTTAATTAAAATGCAGTAAAATATATAATTTCAAGATATTTAAATAACATGGAATATTTCAAAATTCAGAATTCATAAAAAATAGGTACATGTATGAACAAAATGTACTGGAATAATGACATTTGAGACATTTTGCTACATTATTTATTAAAAAATGTATTGTTTGCAATAAAAACAAAACAAAATATCAAGAAAAAAAAACAATGTCAAATAAGTTTATTCACTGATCAATGCAGTAATTAAGCTCACTGTGTGCATTGTTTTGCTAACCATGCTAAAATGTCACATTTTAAGATGTTTTAAGTTAAAACTGAAATAACACTAATCTATGGAAGTTAACTAATTTTGCCAAGGAACTGACAAAAATGCTCATTATCGGCACCCTGCAGATCCTTTGATTTTGTATGCATGAGATTTTAAACATAAAATCTAATATCTATTAAATTTTAAAATATAAAATTAAGCGACTTAAGTGTTGAAATATTTCTAAACAGTACGAGTACAATAAAATGTACAAACAAGCAGAGTAAAAAATGCCCACGATCATTTATAACTTATGCTTAAATCTGTTCTAGACTCTCCAAAAGATACAACACTTTGTGTACAACGGAACGCTCATTGAACGGCTCTTTAAAATTGTTTCTCAGGTTCTACTTTAAACGTTTATCTTTTCTAATACACACATGCAAAGGTATAGTCAAGTATTGCTTTAAATGAGTCCTAAATACTATTGATAAAGACCACGCATATTCTATTTAAGAAATAATTTCCAGGCCAGGTAAACAACTTACAAATTACACTATTACAGAGTTATAGTACTAAGCAAATTCAGTCCTTATGACGCCTTGAACGACTTTTGCAAAATAAGTATACTCTGATCAGACAGCTCCTATAGGATGTACTTGATTAGTTTAAACTATGTTTGCTAATGTATGAGCAAACAATGCTTCCTGTATTTGCGCGATGATTATCTGAAATATTAACTTAATGACGCTATATTCTTAAATATTTTTCTATAAAGAAGGAATGTAGTTGACACTTGTTTGTAGTTTCATTTTATCGTTCGTCAAAAAGTTGTAACTCTGTTGCTCTGGTATCTTCAATACCATTGAGTAATTAAATTGTAATTAAATTGAATGCGTTTTAATTCCCTTTTATTATTGTTTGATTTGAGTTACAATGCTATGACGTTAAATTTTATTTACACTTAAATGTATTATGAATATTGCTGGGCCAAGTGTGAGGTTGAGCGCTCTATAACCGGTTTAAACCCCCAATGCTTTGCATTGACCGTTCCAAGGCGGTGACCCCAGCTTTATTCATATTTTGTATTTATGTTGGTTTGTATTGTGCTGTATTGTGCTGTTTTGTACTGTTTTGGCAATCGGTCACTTGCCTTAAATAAAGGACCAACTAATTGTTTTTAATGAGAATTCAATACTGCTCCAGCAGCTGGAGTTTCACTTCTTTATATTGGCAAAAAATATATGATGGCATAAATTATGCTACCAATAAACATTCTTGTTGAGGCATACAAAATAAAATTCTTTGAATTTTCATAGAAAACTGAGTAAAATAATATTGGATCTGCATTGGTAATAATTTCTTATGTTTCAATTCACTTATCTTGATTTAAAATTAATTTCTTTAATTGCATACTGTTAAACATACAAGACTATGTTACATAGATAAATCTGTCTCTCGTAACTTACAAGAATTATTGATTGTTAATATCCTCATTACAAACACGTCTAAACTTATATTTTGATTAAATTCTATACGTACACTTATTTAGCACTCCATATATGTTATAAGAACAATTTACTTAAAACATAATACGAACTGAACACGAATGTCTTATTGAGCAACCAGCAGTATTTGCATTAACCCGCTTAGCCATTGTACATTGTACATTGCGCCATTTTTACGCCTTTTGATTATAAACAAGACTATTGCCAAGCAATATATGTCCCCTACCGGCTCCACCATTCCACCATTGTCAGTTATTTTTTTTATTTGTTGCCATAGCAACCAGAGTTTTTGACGTAGGAACAAAATGAAATGACGTGCATAATGTCCATATTGCTATCTATCCATGTTTCAAGTTTCATGAAAAAAAATATGAAGAACTTTTAAAGTTATCGCAGGATCCAGAAAAGTGTGACGAACTGACGGACAGAGCGAAAACCATAGTGTTGAAACCATTAAGGGGAACAAAAAAGCAACTTGGTATAATACAAATATCATAAATGTCAATTAATGTTAATATGAATGTTGATACATGCACATGAACATGGTTGTAATAAAAAATTATTAATAACACAGTGCTTTAACAAATATTTTTGCATGTGCTTCCAGAATTTTGTAGTGAATAAAACACTGTGTAGCTGTGAAATTCAAGAAATGCAGAAGGTACCTCAGAAGTGAAGTTTGGGCATACCAGCCAACTTTTTATTAACTTTTATGCCCCCTAAATTACCCTTATCATGCTGGGATGCTGACCCCAGCACACATAAATGGGCATCTTGCCATTATCTGTAACTTTACATATGATTAGCACTGACCAGCCTGAATGAGCGCTTTTCATGGCAATATTCTCTGGACTGATACAAAGGTTTTCTTTTAAACTGAAGCAGCAAAGCAACATCTCTATGAAGATTTTAATACTGTTTGGGTTCATCGGAATATAAAAGAGGAGAGTCGAAAGGTCATAGGGCTTTCACTTGCCACCATTAGGCATGATACTGTTCTGACAAGGTGGTATTCACGAATTTTCCTTTCGGCCTTGTTTTTCAATGACCCATTAAACATTTAGCCGAAAGCTACTTTAAAAAAAGATAAGTATGTTGCATACTGAGTATTCACAAGCTGTTTCTTTAATTTGAACATGGGGGTTTTGAACGTGACTTCTATGGTGTGCAGAGTCATTGTGAATATGCTGTTGACGTCAGGCGCATCATGGACGATAACAAAAGATCACAATACATGTCATGATAGATTGAAAACACTCAAGCATATATTCACTTGACTAAAGAGTTGAACCTATGCTATTGCAATGTGAACCTAACATAACTTCACATGCAATGTATACGCTGATTAACGGCGAAACGAAACCGTTTGCAATTACACATTACAGTTTGAGAATTGCATGTAGCTAATTATGACAAGTTTACTTACGTAGCAAAAATCGAAGTGTCCTATAATGGTACAGCTTTGCTATTGGTCTATGACTCGGAAGTGTTCTAACAGATTCATGTGTTAGTGATAAGAATATTTAAGAATGCGTATTAACATTATCAAAGAATTTAACGATGTAAAACGAAACAAATCATAATCATTATCAAACTTATGTTTTCTTTTGAAGTTCCAGCCAGCACATAATTAAGGAATAATTAATATGGATTGTTTTCCCTGCTTTTCTTAATCAGGTGCCGAATGATGATAATTGTTATGTCAAGGTCGTTTCTTCAGAGCCCAATCAACGACTTCCAGGAGCGATATGCACAAGGTTGAAATAATTATTGAAAATATGTGTATGTACGTAAATGTTTTACACGGTAGTAAATTGTTTATTTACCTAAGTAGCGTTTTTTTCGCCTCCAGGATGTTTTGTCCTGAAAAGTACCACTTATTACATTTCAAACGCAGAATGGCTTTACTGTGTTGCTTGCGTTGTGGTTGCCGTCCTTATTTGATCTTTTATCTTCAATATTTTAGGCGTAAGGAGGGAACGGTTGATTCCAATCATCAGGGAAGAAGGTGTCATCGTGCCTAGGATACACGAAGGTGGGAACATTTATGATCTAACCAATACCGACAATGAGGAAGCTTGGGTTCGCCTGACAACAGCTTTAAGAGCGCCATTAGAGCCAGGCTTGTATTTGAGACTTAGCAGTCATCAACACCTGCGAGATGTACGTTTTCCATGGCCAGCCGACGAAAATGACCAAACAAGACCCAAATCGTTAGCTCCCCCTCGGGAAGTTCAGAGTCCAAGACCAGGTCTTAAAATCACACCCGCTCCAACACCTAAAACAACGCGCATTACCAGGACAGACTTACAGTTACTTCAAAAGGCAAGACAGACAAGTCCAACCTTACCATTGCTTCCAAACGAAACAATGGAAATCATTGAACTTGCCACAGATACTCACATCGGAACGCCTGTTGCAAAAGAAGAAGAAACAACACCCAAACAGGTGGCTCTTAAAGAAGACTACTCCTATCCTATGACGGCTTCACAACAAGAACATTTGAACCAACCAGCATCGACTCTTTCGCAAACTCCGACCTCTTCGCAATCAGATGATCCGAATTCTTCTCGAGAGACAGCTCAAACGGATGAGGACCAGACATCTCGCATAACGCTTGATCAGCCACTGACGAATGAGTCTTGGTCAAATGATCAACAATCCGAAGTCTCAGATTCAGCAAACGCTGAACCTCAAGAACCTCAAGTCCATCGTGTGGGTGAAAGGGGATCAGACAAAGAGGATTAGTCATGTAAATCTTAGTTGTAATATAGCGTCCACGAATAGACGGGCGAATCAACATACTTACGATTCCACCACCATGGTGTGCCGTATACGAAAACGTATCATCTTTTTATTTGTTAAGTTTTTCACCGTTTCCAATACTATTTCTACTATATATCGGCCGTCAGTTTAAAAAACTCACGCTTATCCATATCTTGCTGGTTTACCAGTTCTTACTCCACATAAAATGCAAATAACTGGCAACTGCTCTACTTGAATAGAGACAAAATGGCCCCTGAGGGATTTCGTGAAAAATCACAACACAAGATATGTTTCCAATCCTTTGATCAAACTCGCGAACCTTGGATTTGAAGGCCAGCACTACGCACTGGTGCACTCAAACGAAGGTTAGGAGACAATTTAAACAAACGTGTTAGTTTAATCGGCATACTCAATGTACACAATAAACCATTTAAAATAAATACTTTACGACTCTGAAAGTTTCCGAGTTTCGTATGAGTGCGACGAGTCATATACCCAATTGTTATTTATATGCATATTTTTTTTAATAATATATCCATCATTGTATCTTTGATATGCAAGGAACTTAATTTGAATACAATTCATTAAAATGCAACTAAGCTACATAAAACATTGTAATTGTTGCACAATACGTCTGAAAAAAAGATTTCAATATATACAGAGAAACATCTTTCAAAGTATATAATTATTTGTACATTACATGTTCGTTTAAAAACTGTTATGAACACTCCGAAATGTTAAATGTTTGAACAAAAGAGTGTTTCTTGATTTATTATTGTGTTATTGGAGTTTTTCGGTCTTCTTTTTTACAATATATTTCCTTTTAGCATAATTGAATGATTTGTTAGTTTTTTATTCTTCTTTAAGTATTTCTATTCGTTGTTTCTGTCTCGTTGCTTCATATCTATCATATGTTTTAATATTGTTTTCATTTAAGGCTTTATATGTCAATTTTATATATCGTGGATTTTTTCATCCCATAAATATGTTATTAAGCGGATAAATTATGTCAGACTACTTGATTTGCAGGTACTTTCGGAACTGTTTTGTATATGCATATTTTATATCGAAAGATAGGGTATTCATATAATAAAATAATATTGAAGAGTTATCGTTTTTTTCTGTTATGGTGGAATTATGTTATGAAAATTCTAAACCGCATCTGGAAACAACTGGATGTCTTAATTATAAACATATTATTTAAGACAGACTGTTTGTATGCCCCCGGTAGTATGACATTTAGCAGTCGGACTGTTCGCCCGTCCTTCTGTCCGTCCGGCTTTCCATTTTCTGGACTTTTTTTCCTAAACGCTTTCAGATATTGACCTGATATTTGATCAGTGAGTCTACCATATGACTTACATATCAAATTTGATGTATTTAAGTCCATTACCGGTTCAATTATTTTCGACAAAGCTACGCGCCTTGGACTTATCCTTTTTTATTTAATAACACATCCGTATGTGTTTTTTTTCCAAAATGCCTGTCATATACGCTCGTAACTTTGTCAAATATCTTTGAAATATTACTTCGCTATGATGTTTTAAATTAAGATGTAGAAGCCGTGTGGCTTTATACATGAAGTGCAGTAAGGGACACTGTGTTTCACAACGCAGCTCTTGTATATTTATTTAAATGTCGGGATGTAGATGTTGATCTATGTGTTATTGAATTTAATATTTAACATTTTGTTTCGTTAATAGGAGCTGTTAAGTGTGGTATTTTTCCAAAAGTGTGAATAAATTTCCGAAATTTTGTTCTTTATTCTTTTAATTAAAAAAATCAATAAAGCGTATTTCTTATGTTTTTATTTCAATTATATTGTTGTGACAGAATTATTTTAAGATGAAAATATAAATACATTGAAGGATTATTTTGTTTGGACCATTTTATTTTCTTAAATATGTGGAAAAATAGTAAGAATTTTATCGGTTTTATCGTTTGTACAAACAAAAAATGACTTGTTTTTTAATGCATATAAATGTAATCCATTAAATTGGTGATCTTTATATTTTGCAATGTATATTGCTGTACGAAAACTCACACATGTAATAGACTGTGCCAGTATTGTATTTTATCAATAATTGGAGTTTTGTGCACAAGTACCATCAAAATAAGCCATGTTTAAGTGTGTTTTTTCACGATGTGTGTATAATATGAAGTAAAATCATCAAAAATAAATATTTATATTAAAAAAACACCATATTCACATACAACATTTTATAGTTTGAGTTCGTTAAAAACTAATTCTATAGTACTTTATATATTAACAACTAGCGAGTTATATTTTACAAACGATTTAGTGCATTGAATATAAACTAAAATATTGTCGTATTATAATTTAACACATCTTCTTTGTATCGTATTTTGAAAATTATGTTCTGTTTATTATTCGTATAAAACAACATGTATATAGTTTTTAAAAATCACGTCTGGTGCAATGTTCGGATAATACTTCATCTGAATTTTCGGAAGGATAACTGTGTAACAGCCTTTCGTATTGGCCAGTAACACGTGTAATAATGCGTCTGGAAAGAAAAATTCGGTGTTCATTATTCAACTACAGATTTGTTTGTTTCATAAACAGAAAACTTGTAAGACTTGAATTAAAACACTTAAGCAAATTGATTATTGATAGCGGTCGTTGTAATATTATCAATAACATCTGTATTAATACGTATTGCAACTTAAATGACTTATGTTAACATACAGAGTGAACGGAAAATTGAATTGTTGAAGAATTTAATATTATTAGTTTATTCAAATTTTGCATGTGAAAGCAACAAGTCACTTTTCGGAACACACGTTTAATATTGTAGGAATTATCACATGCAGCTTAATCTGCCTTGATACACGTTCATTCAACTACGTAGTTTAGCTAACAACAAACGTCAGTTTGTTCTGTACGCATAATCATCTTGTGGTAAATTGATACAATGTGGTCAAAAAATAGTAGTTGTTATAATGCTCAAGTGATTTTATAGTGAACACAAAATGCATGAGAGTATGTATCTATTTAAAAGTCGACATGATTCCAAGACTCACTAAGATGCATTCGTTTGATAAATCTCGATCTAGGTATTATTTGTTATTATTCAGGAATTATCCGTTTATTGTTTACTCGTTAAATGATTACTTTCTGGTTCAGTATTACAATATGAGGATACATATGGATATCTTATAACTTGACTAATGCTCAATATTGGAAATGATAAAATTTACATCATTTTATTTGTAATGTATATATAACTTCACATTTACATGTTTATATACCATGTACAATTTCGTGTGATTTGATTTTATTTGGTAAAAATATTAACATAACATAGTTACTACATAATGCAGACAACATAAAATATATTATCACAGCAATATACATAGTAAACCATGGAATGCACACACAATACCAAGGATAACACAAAAAAGAGAAAAGTGATTTTCACTTATTTCCATTGTGGTCCTTGATATTGGTGGCAGTAACCATGAAACAGTCATGTATTAGATATTAACTAATTTATATGTACCAAATATGTACTGTTTAATATATCCAGTATAATACTGGTTAAATTATGAACAAATGTTATCACATGTTCATTATATCACAGAGTTGCTTAAGAAAGTATCACACTGCATATGTAGTTAATAAAACACACTTTGTAGCACACTAAAACTTTGAGAATACATGTAAATATGAGATCCTTGCATCATAATGATCATAAGACTTAAAAATGCATAACAGTTTTAAAGGAACATAAAATACATACTCAAAATTGTACCGGTATCCGGTTCCGGTTTGGTGTAAACATCTAGATTTTAAAATGTAGTGTGAGTAATTATAAAAAAACGTGTGTGAAGTTACAATAACAACGATATTGAGTGATAATCATGACATTCGAAGTTTAATGGACAGGATATGTGTAAAATCTGCAAAAAAGGAGGTTTGTTACTTTGAAAAGACAACTCTGAAGCTCTTGTTGTTCCATGAGCGGGTGGGGTGTGGAAAAAGTTGCGCAAATTGTTCATGAATACATAAATATGTGTTAACAGTGGTTACACGTACACGTACATATTTCCTAACAGTTTTCTCGTCACGCTTGACTGCACCTTGTAATAACTCTGTGGTTGTAGATATATTGGACAGAGGTGTTTAGAAGCAAATCTCACTACTATCCCGTTAAGCTCGTGATTGTTGTGAACCATGAATAAACGCCAGCACTCATTCACTGCGAGTGAGCAAACGGATACCAGCTTATTGGACTCGTCTGTTTTTGACAGTTTAAAAGGGCAGAAGTCCAAAAAAGATTCAAAAAAGAAAAAAGTAGAAGATGATGCTCTCAAACAAAAATCTATCAAATCCATGTTAAGTCAGCAAAACGAAGAAGTTACCACTGAAAAGTCTATTCGGTCCATAGAAACACGTCTAGAGGAGATTAGCTTGAAACTGTCCACAGTTTTAACAAAAGATGACACTTCCGTTATTCAAACAGTCATCAGGGAGACCATTGATGAACTCAAAGACAAGTTATTGAGCTCCGTCATCAAACAATTAGAAATAATCGAATCAAGCGTCTTCGACCAATCAAAGGAAATTGACACTCTACATGTTCAAATCAACAATAAGAATAAAGAAATCGAAGAGCTTAAAACAAAACTAAACAAATCAGAATTGCACAGTGCAGAAAGTTTAAATGAGCTCGAACAATACAGCCGCAGAAATAACTTGCGCATCACCGGTCTCCAAGGCGACACAGAGTTCCAATCGTCCATATCGGTTACAGAACAGGTGTCGTCCCTTTTGAATACCAAGCTTGGACTGAAGGTTCAAAAGGAAGACATAGATGTCGCTCATAGGTTAGGGAAATTTAACCGAGATAAGGCCAGACCAGTGATCGTCAAGTTTGTAAGGCGCCAAACGAAGGCTGACGTTATGCGAAACGCTAAACTGCTCAAAGGGTCAGGTGTTTTCCTAAATGAGGACCTTACAAAATTAAACACGGAAGTCCTAGCGTCCGTAAGGCTGAAAGACCCTGAGAACGTAGAGCGTGCCTGGTCTTTCGAAGGGAAGCTCTATGCACGTTTTAAAGGCAAAGACCGCTCAGACAGAATTGACTATGATCACTTTCAAACGTGGCTCAACAAACCATGGCCGCAGACAGTCGGTTCACAGTCGTATATTCCAGCCGGGCCTCAGCTAACACAAATCGACGTCGTTATTAAAGTTAATCAGACGTGACATACTCTAAATTTATTCAGCTATAATAGGTGTTCCAACCAGTTTTTTTAACATAACCTTGTGAGTAAAATATATATAAATATTTTCGTTTGTGGTATCAGACTCGATCGCATATTACCCCACAAAATTCTAAATTAGTACTTATGTTTCTGCATCGTGTACATGCTTGTTTGTATATTTATTTATATATAACTACGCATCTGTATGTATTTGTGGTATCAGACTCGATCGCATATTACCCCACAAAATTCTAAATTAGTACTTATGTTTCTGCATCGTGTACATGCTTGTTTGTATATTTATTTATATATAACTACGCATCTGTATGTATTTGTGCGTGTGTTGATAGATGTGTACAGATGTTGTCTTTTGTACATCGTATACACATAGTGCATATGGTGTTATATATATATATGTATATATGTATATATGTGTGTGTATGTGTATATGTGTATATATGTATATATATATATATATATATATATATATATATATATATATAGATATCTATATAGATATATATAGATATATATAGATCTAGATAGATATCTCTCTATCTATATAATTTCTCTCTCTATCTCTCTATCTCTCTCTCTCTCTCTCTCTTGGATATTCTCTATCTATCTCTCTCTCTCTCTCTCTCTCTCTCTCTATATCTCTCTATATCTCTATCTCTCTCTATATCTCTCTCTCTCTCTCTCTCTCTATCTATTGGCTCTATATCTGTGTGTGTGTGGGTGTGTGTGTGTATGGGTGGGTATATATGTATGTGTGTATATGTTTATGCTAATAATAACTGGATTTCTAACCTATATCAAGATGTGTATGCATATAAACATCGCTCATCTCTTCGATCACCTGTTCAGATATATATAGATATGAATAATGATGTATAATAGGAATGTATACGTGTATAAATATAAGTTGTGATAATATATGTATATGAATATGCGTGTTTATATGTGTATTTGGGAATATATACATGTGTAAATATAAATAATGATAATAAATATAAAGTGTAAAAATATATGTGTATAAATATGAATAATGAAAACAATTGGATTTCTAACTTATATCAAGATGCGTATACATATAAATAATACTCATCTCTTCATTTATCGATTCAGATGTGTATAAATATAAATAATGATAATATATATAAAACTTAAAAACATCTGTGTATAAACATAAATAATGATAACAACTAGATTTCTAACTTATATCAAGATGTGTATACATATAAACAATACTGATTCCTTCACTCATCTATGAAGTGATTCCTTCACTCATCTATGAAGATGAAATGATTTTTTTTAAATGTTAAGAAATCGAATGTAAAACCTTTGCCTGCAAGATAACAATCATGTATCTGTCTTTGCAAATATGTAGCTTACTCACTTAGGGTTATACTATACTAACATAATTTTGACAACATCTTAGACTCAGATGTGTATACATACAAATAATGATAATCCTTTATGCTAATGCCTTTCTAGAATGTATACCAAATTGCATAGATAACCAAATGTATTGATTCTTTGTTCAACGAATGCGAACCAAATTGTATAGAGAAATAATGCTGTAGTTTCTTTTTTCGCATTTTTTTCTTCGGGTTGTGTTATCCTGACAATAATAATAATATTATGCTAGTGCTTTTCGAGAATTGTTACAGATTTTGTACACCGAACTAAATATAGAAGTTCTTTTTTCCAATATTGTGAACCAAACTGTACAGATAATTTAATATAGTAGTTTTTACAAATATGCATACCACATTATATAAAGAATTAAATATTTGTATTTGCCCTTTTCCTCAAATATTTCAATTGGAAAGCTCATTAGAATACCTTACCATGCTTGTTATTATGAATACTCGTTTTTCAATTTGTACAGATAACCTAATGTAGTATTTCTTTTTTGCAATTTACTGAGCCAAATTGTATAGAGGACTAAATATTTGTAGATGCTTTTTTTCCTCAATGTTTTTCTTCTTCAAAGAAGGGAACAAATATAGGAATCAAAAGCCCATTAGAGTACCTAATCATGTTTGTTATAATGAATGCTCGTTTTTCAATTTTACTACTGAAAACATTGCTTCTGCTTCCCTTTTTGTTTTCGCTGGAAGCATTTAATACTACTTACCATGTATAGGATACTCGCTAATAATAGCCTCTAAAAAAAATGTTCATAACATTATTCCGATTTTAAAACCTAAATATCGCACGTAATGCTCCTCTTATCATCCGTCTTTTTTACAGTCAAATAATATAAAACGTAGAAAATTATCTCATATACGGTTATTCATATTAATATATATAAATATTGTGTTTTTTTCCTGAGTAAAAAGACATAATGTAGGGAGATTTTTTTTTAATTCATGCATACTCATGTATATACAAACATTATTTTAACTGGACCACTTCACACGTGTTTTTTTTCCTACGTGTTTGTTATTTAATTAAAATACTTTGCTGTTGTTTTTTTCCAGCGTACGAAAGTGCGCACCTGTGTATGTCTCTATTGGGACAAGTCTTGTTTTGTTTGTTGCCTTTTCCCCTTTTTTTCATTATATCTATGTATTTCTTCATTTCTATGGATTTTCCATTTTTTATATCCTCAGTATTCTTTTTCTTCTTTATCTTATGTGAAGACATTTTCTTCTGTGGAATTATCATGTATTCTGTTTTTCCTTTTTGTTTTCTTTTTTTGTTTGTATTAATGGACATATTATGTCTTATAATAGAAAACAACTGGACATTTTTCAAAATAGAAACCAACTGGACAAGCACACACAAATTATCATCTACATCACCCTCCATCTCTTTAAATGGTTAAAATATGTACTTTAAATGTAAAATGGCTCAACAATAAAGACAAACGCATAAAAATCTTCAAATGGTTAGACGAAAAAAAAAAAATGTATGCTTATTACAAGAAAGTCACTTGACACACACTTTAGCACAAACCTTAAAAGATGAATGGGACGGGGACATCTACCTCAGTGGACAATATACTAATAAACAAGGCATTGCCTTTCTGATAAAAAGTAACATAGGGATCACAGTTGATAATTTTAACGAAATAATAATTGGCAGACTAGCAAGTATAGATATCAAAATACATGAAACACAACTAACATTAATCAACGTTTACGGTCCTAACATAGATGATTCCACATTTTACGAAACATTACAATCTTTTATAATTAATAACCAAGATAAAAATATTATAATCGGTGGTGATTTCAATACTGTCCTGAACCCGTTATTAGATAAAAAGAATGGAAACCTTTATACTCATCCTAAAAATAGAAACATTTTTATTAACATAATTGAAAACTACAGTATGATAGATATCTGGCGTACAGTATACCCAAACGAAAGCAAGTTCACCTGGCACTCAAACACAAAACGAACAATATTTTGTAGATTAGACTATTTTTTAATATCTGAATCTCTTTGCAACATTATTGACACATGTAACATTAAACCAGGATTTATGACTGACCACTCTCTAGTTGAACTTAAACTGCACAATATACAATCTGATAGAGGCCCAGGATACTTTAAAATTAACAACAGCATCTTATTGGATACACAATATCAAACACAAATAAAACAGGAAATATTAAATACAGTTCAAAATAATAAAGATGCAAACCCAAACACCTTATGGGAAGTAATTAAAGGAAATATACGTAACACAACAATTAGATACACATCATTTAAACAAAACGAAACACACAAACTTGAAACTGAAACCATCAAAACCATTGAAACACTTGAAAAACAATTGCATCAAACAAACACAAAAGATACCACCGACATTGAAAATGAAATAACATTAAAAAAACAAATATTAGATGGAATCTATCATACACATCTCAATGGAATAATACTAAGAGCACGTGCACAGCATGTTGAACACAATGAAAAAAATACAAAATACTTCGCAAATATTGAAAAACGTAGAAGTGAACAAAACACTATACACAAATTAGTAGTCAATGGCAAAGATATAACAAACATAACTCAAATACTAGAAGAACAACGTTTATTTTTCGAAACCCTCTATAAACGAAAAAAAGTTGAAAATAACACCCTTTTTAAAAATACACATCACGCATTAAACCAAGAGGAAAAACAACTGTGCGACGGATTGCTTAATGAATACGAATGTGGAATAGCCCTAAAAGAAATGCAAAATAACAAAAGCCCAGGATCTGATGGCATCACAATCGAATTTTATAAAATATTCTGGAATGATATAAAAACACATCTAATTAATTCACTTAACTATTCATTTAACAACAAAAACTTAACTACGCTACAAAAACAAGGTATTATATCACTTCCAAAACCTGGAAAAAACTTAGAATCCTTATCAAACTGGCGCCCGATTAGTTTACTAAACAATGATTATAAAATTGCAACTAAAACTATAGCAAACAGAATAAAAAAAATATTACCATCAATCATTTCAAAATCTCAATCTGGTTTCATAAAAGGACGTTACATTGGTGAAAACGTTCGTCTTATCCAAGAATGCATAAACTATTTCAACAAATCAAACAATCCTGGTCTAATATTCTTTGCATACTTTGAAAAGACATTCGATTCGCTTGATCATTCATTTATGTTCTCTTGCTTAGAAAATATGAACTTTGGTGAAAGTCTCATTCAATGGGTCAAACTATTCTATACCGATATTAACAGTATAATCATCAACAATGGCTTCTTTTCAAACAGTTTTAACATCGAACGAGGGGTTCGACAAGGATGTCCACTCTCATCATCGCTATTTATTATTTGCATCGAGTATCTATCACATCACATCCAATCAAATAAACACATAAAAGGCATATCACTAGAACCTGATGAAGATATAAAACAGTCCCTATTTGCTGACGATGCAACTTATTTTTTAAACGACCATTACGATTCTTTCCATAACCTAATAGAGTCACTAACCCTTTACGGAATGACATCGGGTCTCAAACTAAACAAAAGTAAATGTACTGTGCTACGAGTAGGTAAATTAAAACAAAGTAATGTCCGATATAAAAAAGAAATGAAATTTAATTGGACATCCGATGAAGCCACAACGTTAGGAATTACTTTCACAAATAATGAAAAGGATACAGTTCTCAAAAACATACTACCTAAATTACAGAATTTTAAAAACTGCTTAAAATCATGGCATCACCGTATACTTACACTTATCGGAAAAAACACAGTATTGAAAACGTTTGCACTTCCTAAATTAATTTATGTATTAACAGTTCTCCCAAATCCACCAAATGATGTTATTAACGATATAAAATCAGCAATATTTAATTTCATATGGGACGGTAAGCCTGATAAAATAAAACGAACTCAGTTAATTCAATCTGTAGAAAATGGAGGTATCCAATTAACGAACATTTACTCATTCTTGAATGCAATCAAATGCAGCTGGGTTAAAAGATACCTAGATAATACCAATACGAGTACATGGAAATCATTCTACCAGAAAATCCTAAAAAAATATGGTGACTCCTTACTCTTTGAATGTAACATCAGCAATACTATCTTACATGAAATTGCAAACGAAAACATATTTCTGTCTGATGTTCTATCAGCATGGAGTGATGTCACTCATAACCTAGAATCCCAAACCAGCAGTAAAACTATTTTATGGAACAATAAAGACATAACTTCAAACAATAAGACGTTTTTCTATAAAGTTTGGTTTGAACGAAGCATTAAATATGTCGACCAATTATATGACTACAGAATTAAGGATTTCTACTCTTTTGATGATATATGCTACATATACGGAATACCTTCAAATAATTTTCTGATGTACTACACACTAATCAAAAGCATACCCATACATATTAAATCTGAAATCAATACAAATAATACACCATGTACTCAAACAACATTCGTAGAAAACATACTTGGAAGAAAAAACAAAACGAATAAAATATTTTACACACTACAAATCAAAAACCCTACAGAAAACTCCAAACCCCAAAATAAATGGCAAGTCCTTTTCGGAGAACATGAACTTAATTGGAAACACATATTTACCATGCCATATAAAGCAACTATTGAAAGCACACTGAGAAATTTTCAATATAAATACATCCATAGAATTATAGCTACAAATAAATATCTCTTTAAATGCAAATTGTCTAATTCAAATCTGTGTGACTTCTGCGGTGAAAACATCGAAACTATAGAACATCTTTTTTGGGAGTGCAAACACATCCAGCCTATTTGGAATCAATTAGTATCTTTTCTTGAACGACAGCAACTAAACATTAAACTATCCTTCTTAAATGTAAGTTTCGGAATTTACTCATTGAAATCAATAGACTGTAATAATATTGTGAATTTTATTCTTATATTGATGAAATACTTTATCTTTCACATGAAGTACAAAAAACAAGTACCACATTTTAATTGTTTTGTCCATAGTCTTAAACTAAAAATCCAGATTGAGAAAGAAATAGCCCTCAGTAATGACACATTACAAATCTTTGAACAAAAATGGAATCGGATTAAATTCTCATAATGTTTGTCCACTTATATACATTTCACTCTAATGTTAGTTTATCTTTCTTAAATATTTTTGTATATATTTTTTTCAATCTTATAAGATCATTGTGAATATATAACAAAACACACAAGTCCAGTATGCTTTCTTCCAACTTTACACAACTCATCTTTTTCATAACTATTCTTCTGTTGTTCTTTTCTCTTTAAAAAAATATATTAGCATATCTTGTATAACATGTCTGAACTTTATTGCTTTGTACAATCACTACGTTGTATATGCATGTATACATTTTATGTATTATATTGAATAAAAAAAAATTGTACCTAAAAATTCTATAAAGACTGTAAAAAGTGTTTTTGATGGCACCCTTGAAATGGTTAGATTTAGTTACATCCCTGATGTTTTGAGGAAGATTGTTCCATAAACTGATACCATTATTTGTAAATGTTTTAGAACCAGAAATACCTTCTCTTGGTTTGGAAAAACGACCAAATGTAAACGGTTTCGGTTATTTGTTTTCTCCTGCAAATTATATTGAGTACGATATGCATGTACTATATGGTATATCTTACACATGAGTATGTTGACAACGATCTGGGAAAACTGGGCTTAATGCAAGTGCGTAGAGTGTTACATATTGCTCTTTTCAGTCCGCACAGGGACGACAATTCCACCTTAACTGGATGTTCGCTAAGAGGAGATTTCCTTTAAAAGAAAAATACCATAAAAGCGGAAAGTATCGCCCCTGATTTAGTTACGCGGACTACTAAGGCTAATTTTGGACGACACATGCATTAAGCTCAGTGTTCCAAAAAAGCGTCTTAAAATTGCAGTGTCATCAGACAATCCAAGGTCTTATGGGTTATTTACGATCATGATGTCCGCCTTGCAAAAGAACACGCTAATTCCGCTGTCATCTGGAGTAGTTTAAGACCAAATGTCGCAAATAAATTGTTGCTACGTTGTTAGATTTCAAAAGGTTGATTGAACAATTTACTGGTTATAGAAATTACACATGAATATTGAAGCCTAATAGTCCAGTCAATCTGTAATTGTACCCACAACTAATTGCAACAGAAATAATTTTTCGATAATATTGTAGATAAATATCACCTCTTCAACATATCAAAAGTCTAGCAAAGTCTAGCCAGGGCAAACTACCGAAAAATGACTTTTAATATGGCCCTAAATTACCACCGTAGAAGATAAAATGATCAGATGCACGGTATACAAGCGTTCGCGCGATATGATGTGATCGTCTGCTTTTGATGAAAGATCCTAGATTTAAGTCATTTTGGAGGTAAGTTAAGATGTCTTTGTTGAATAATATTCTTTTCATCTTGGAAATTAATGTTTTTCTCCTAACAAATGCGTCAGTCATAGAAGGTTGCCTACGTAATAGACTACGTACCACTTTGTAATTAGTTTTCGTGGATGATGCAGGAACTTATAGTTTTCTTCAAATATGCAATAAAGTCAGCAGCAAACACACATTTTACAAAAATATACATATGTAGGCATCTAAGGAATGCTTTAAACACACAAACAAATATGAAAAATAAAAGAGAAAAGATCGAGATTTTAATATTTTTTTAAACTACGGAAGGCCATTTGTACCATAACGTATTTGTTGTGGCCATTTGTACCATAACGTTTTCGTATTACTTCTTTTTCCCTATAACTTCTATCTATCTATATATACTGCTAGTCGCCAACAATAAGCATTACAAGCAGGTGCGTGTCAGTGCTAGGAAATTAAGGAAGAAGTGTATAGGAGATAAAAGTAATACATAATGTATTTGTGAGACATAGAAACAAAGGTGATAGTGTTAGTTAAAAGAAGGAATATACAGATAAAAGGTTAAAAACAGCCAACCTGCTTAGAAACTGTGGTCTAGTTTGGTCACCCCCAGCCTAAACTGGTCCAGGGTAGGTGCCTGTACAATATTGGCTGGTAGAGAGTTCCATAGGACAATAGTGGCTGGTAGAAGGAGAATTTATAGTAGTTGCTTGGAGTAGGGATTTGTCTGAATGAAAGAGGGTGCAAATGTCTAGTGAGCCGGGTCGGAGGAGTGACATAGGGAGGCATTGGTACAGCAACCAGTCCGTGGACAATTTTATAGAACATCAGTAGCCGGGAGTCGTACCTTCTGTTCTCAAGTGAACGCCACCCTAATTTGTCTAGCATGTGTGTGACACTGTTGTGATATGAGTAATCATTTGTAACCCATCGAGCGGCCCTGCGTTGGACCATCTCGATCTTGTTTATGTTGTGTTGTGTGTGTGGGCTCCACACTGAGCTACTATACTCAAGTTGTGGGCGGACCAGGGTTTTGAAGGCAAATTCTCTAATGCGTGGGTGTTTTATGGGAATGTTTCGTTTGATGAAGTTTAGTGTTTGACTGGCTGTTGCAGTAACCTGGTTTATGTGTTTATTCCAGCTGAGGTCAGATGTGATGCTAACACCCAAGTATTTAGCATCACTAACTGTTTCTAGAATATGACCGTGGAGTGTGTAAGTGGATTTGTAGGGACGTTTTGACCTGGGGATGTTCATAACCGTACACATGGAAGGATTAAATTCCATATCCCAAGTGTGTTCCCATTTTTGTAGCCGATCTAGATCTTCTTGCAGGGTATTTTGTTCAGTGGGATTGTTGACCGTGATGTAGACTTCTTAAGATATTCTACTGATTGAAACTGTTGAGAATGTTCTTACCTAATGTTAAAAAAGCTTTCAATTTTCCACATATTTGAAATATTTTAATGATTTCATGATGAATAATTATCATATATAAAATAGAAATAATAAGTTATGGTCTTAAATTTACAATTCTAAACTATAAACAAATATAATCCGAAATATTGAGTTAAGCTATACCGTAAATCTTTCATTTAGTATTATTACAACAGAAAATCAAAAGCTGTTTATAATAAATAAGTTGTTCTCTTACACACATATCAAACACTTATTTTCTTGAATACATGTGTTTGATTTATTACAGATGTTAGATCAACAATCAACGATGTCAAAGGTGTGGGTTTAGAATTTCAAAAAAAGGTATAAATATATATTCATTTAAAAGTGTTTTTATTAATGATTCATATGCCATGACAAAATGCTACAGGATAATGTAAATTTATATAAACAAAAGATAGTGTGTTAAAAAAAATCTGCCATACCATGTGAAGGTAAATAAGTACAGCTTTGATCAAACTTAAGTTTAATTTTTCCATTTCTGTTTTCTCTATTTTCTCAATATATGTGAAGTAACATTACAACTTAAAATCAACGAAAATTTCGTACAATATTTCGTAAAATAAACTTAACCAATTAAACGTCAGTGCTCCTTATGGCAATTGCCGATATTTCAACGCCAGATTTGGTCTGGTAAAATAGATGTTTGTAGATACAAAATGCTCGTTGTTTTTTCCATTTTAAATTCAAAGATATCTATTCATACGACACATGAACACTAACATGGTGTTCGTGTGTATTATGAATATATATTAAAATGGAGTTTATTGTGTCACAAATAAATAAAAACGAGCATCTTGTATCTACAAAAATCTATGTTATCATACCACATCTAGTGTTGAAATCGTGGCTATTGCTATAAGGAACACAGATTGTTTAGGTGTTAATTTTATTTTAAGAAAGACTTTACGTAATTTTGGTTGATTTTGAGCGTTATAGAGACTTTAATTTGTTTCATCTATTACAGATGCTAATATGGAACTGCCAAACAATCTGATCAGCACCAAACCTGCTGCAGCTGCATCGGAAAAGTAATAGCCATTTATTCTACACGCAATGCTAGTAAATACTCAACATTTACAGCTTGCAGTTGAAGGCAAAATTAAATAATAATTCATTTTTCAAAAGCATCAATGACAAACATATTCATAAATTAACCCCACAGTACAGTCAAACTATTAATGAGTGCAAAACAAAATTTTCTACAGGATTCATACTGGAACTGTGAACATTTGTACATAGTACAAAAATAACATTGCGTGAATATCCACTATTGTTATTTCTGAAAAAAAAATAAACACAATATTGCGTGAATATCGATAATTGTTGTTTCTTAAAAATAGCTTTTTTATAAACATTAAGTTCAACAATGCATTTACTTGCATTCTGAAATACACAATATGTATGAAAACATAAACCCTTCATTCTATTAAACGCTTTTGAATGCATCTGCAGCAGACGGCTTTAAAATCCATTGTGTCAAATGAAGAAATTGCTTGTTATGAGCAAATGCTCCTTTTGTCACAATTGGGAATGTCACAAAAGATTGTTCTGCCTAATGGTTGAAACAGCATGTATTCATATATTCTTTCAGCAATACCTTCCTTATATGATGTCAATCACTTGCAGATGACCAAGACCATGTTAAGTTACGCCAGAAGGAAGTGATAGCATAAATGCTGCCAGCGAAGTTCGCTTGGACAAGATTACTTCCATACCCGGACAGACCGTTCATACGTACATTGTCGGAAAGATTATTGTAACCCAATTCGAATCAAGCTATCCTTAAATAAAAAGCCAACAAAGACTGTATTATCTCCACCATTACGATCTAACACTGAACGATTTAACTTCAGTACAAAATGTCTATTTTGTGCTCAACGTGCCAAATTTGTTGGAAGAAAACGAGGCTATAATGTATACCCTGTTAGAACAGTTGAATTTAAAAAGAACATAGAACAAATATGTATCGATAGGGATGACAAACAGGGTTCAGATATTAAGAGCAGATTGGAAACAATACATGACTTAGCGGCTGCTGTTGCTATATACCATTAGTCATGCAGCGTAAATTTTAGGACAGGTAAAAATATACCACAGTCAGGCAATGAAAAAGGAAAGAAGTGTGGAAGACCAGTGAACATGGCACAGGAATTTGCTTTCCAGGAAATAGCAAAGTTCCTGATTGAAAATGATGACGAACAAATAACACTAAAAGACCTTGTTGACAAAATGGTAGAACTATGTGGAGAACTCTCCTATACATTAACTCATATGAAGAAGAGATTACTAGAGCATTTTGGGTCCTCTATTGTCATCACAGAATTAAATGGAAAGCAGAATGTAATCACATTTAGAAACACTGCATCATCAATTCTTCATTCATTTTACCAAAAGTCTAGTAGCGATTCTGATGCTTATAAAATTGAAATAATAAAAACAGCAGCACAACTATTGCTAACTGATATAAAGGATATTAAAGCAACAATAACAATGATTTAATAGTAACATGTATTTAATGGGTGGGTGGGGTAAGTTTACCCCTATAAATGCACTATTTACATGAGTAAATATGTTAAGAAACTTCATGATACACTTAGGTAATAGAAAAATAATACTGTTTTCATAACTGATGTATTACTGAATACTGTTTTTGTCGGGTGATTTGCTCGAAATGTGTTGTTTGAATAGAAAATGGAAAATATACTTTATTTAAAAAAACGTCCGCGAGGGGCATAAATAAAATGAAGTTTTAACAGGTTTGCCCTGGAAATATTTCGCTAGACTTTTTTTCTGTCATCTGTTATACGTCATAGATGATTTTACACGTGAAACCGTTTCTGTTGCAATTAGTTGATGGTTAGGTGCTTTTTTTTCATAGGATGACTGGACTATAATATGCAACTTAAAATTCGACTGTGTGAGTGTGTGAAATTAGAATTTTCGTTTCATCTTTGATGAACAGAAAGTAGATAGATATCTCCAGATGAAATTGGGAGATGTAATAACAAGAAGATTGAAAAAGTTATCATTCCAACTGTATTACAAGATGGTTATCAATATTAAATATCAGCAGAATATGATGAAAGTTGTTTCAAGACGGTTATCGCTAGAGGAGTAACAGTATTGTACATTCATAAGAAGGTTTAGAACGTTAACTCTAAAGGGATTTTTACAATAGTTGCATGGGCATGTGTTTAGTTGGTATCACGTCAAGGGAGACCACTGTGCGTGGCCTCATACAAGGTCTCTCTCAGAATTGCCTACCTTGGTCGCTTCAGTTTTGATGCTTTCAGCCTACTCTTTCAAGATCGTCCCTCAGTTTTTTCACTTCCCTGTTCGAGTTCACAGCGGCCGACTCACGTCTGCAACAGGCCAGATTATTTATGTGTGCTTCGCTCTCCGACTATGGGGCCCTATGCATGTGCGTAAAGTGTCGTCCCTTTTTTCCTTTAATGAAACTTTTCGTTTACAGGAAGCCTGTTAAAACTAAAATCAAGTCTAGGCGGAAAGTTTCGTCCCTTATAGACATGCATTAAACCAGATTTGAAGCATTTTTTCCAGAAGTGGACTCAATTTTAATGTGTTTGTTTAAGCAACTTGCAAACATAATAGAAAGTCGCAGCAAATGATTGCGCACGCAAAAAATACTGTTTTCACAATTCTTTTAGATCTTATTAATTTAAACTGGTGATCTTTTACAAGCATTGACATACATATACCGGGCTTATTTTCGTTCGATTGACCAATCGTTTTTTGTTATTTTGCTTATATGACGTTGCAACGTCACCAAATGTAAAGAACATTCGGGATTTATCATGTTTGCGTAAATATTTATTTCATTTTCTCATTTAAAAGCATGTGATAAAACAATCTGACACTCGTTGTTATTTCATACTATATTTTATTAAACTCGTTCAGGAAATTCGTTAGTAAGCTCGCCAAAAGCTCGCTTACTAACAAAATTCCTGAACACGTTTAATAAAATATGGTATGATATGACAACTCGTGCCAGATCCTATATATATTATTCATATTTGCTTTATTATTGTTTTGTTACAAATACTTAACTATCACTATGTGTTTTGTCCTTTGTATGTAGAGTTACACATGTTTAAATGAAGGATTTCACAGGAACACTGTTAATCATATTTGCGGTGCGCTAAATAGAAAGCATTCCTTTTTAGAATAGCGTTCATTCACAGCTCGAAATGGATCTTAGCTCAAGTAACTGATAATAAAGATTCAATAGAACGTCGAGATGTCTGCAAAGAGTGGCCAATCAATCACGCCTCTTCTGAATGCAGGGACTTGCACTCCGATGGGCATGGTCGTTATGGTCGTTATTGTAACCAATTCGAAGATATTGTACTAACTTGACGTCATTAACGATTCACTAAAAGTGCCCTTGGCAATAATTCCGTAGCCTTATTATGGATTTTCTATGAACATAGAATGGAAGTTTGTTGACTTCCTGAAAACCAAAAAGTATATGGTAATAAAACTACACGTATGCCTCTAAAGTACAGGTAACTAATAAAGCTGTACGGAAAATAAATCAACTTCAACAATGTTAAATCTGATACAGACGTGACATTCATTATAAAATATAAAAACGTGTCATTTAATTGTACCAAACGACCTACTATAAAGAGGCTCGATGTGCGAATGATTATTCAGTAAATGAAATGTATCTGTTGAAATAGCCATATCGTCTTTACCACGGCTAAATGTAGTCTTATTTATAAGACGCGCACAGAATTTAGAGATACTTTTTATATGGGCTAATAGGCCAATCAACGAAGCATTTGACCTAGAACTAATTGCAAAAGAATTTGTAAGTATACCATGCGAATGTACTACCTAACATATGTTTGTACTACAAAGTCCTGAAATTTTGCTTTTGTAATAAAAGAGATATTAATGGTTAAAGTTTGGATTTTTTCAAACTAAATGTATGGCCCATCTTTGCTACCATACCACCAGAAATGTGATGTCACTGGATTTAAAATGTGACGTCACAAAATATGTAATGGCGGCGTCCATGCGGGAACTCGTATAGATCTGTCAACATGTTACAGAGAAGCCTTTAGGGACCATCAAACGTAAGTATTTGCCGTTGATTGTTTTTAACAACATTGAAAACAAACTTAAGTTAAGTATTTATCACAAATATGGTCCAGATATTTCAATAATTATGTGTAGGCCTAAATGACAGCAGTGCAGCAACATATTTACGCTTACGTCATTGTAAACTTATTCAAGTTTATTTTCAGAAAACACACAAACTATAGACCGTTCCATAATCGATCAATTGACCGCCGCCATATTGCCAGTCACGTGACTGTCCGCCATTACACTGCTGCCAAATTGTGCGAGTCTGCGATTCCAAAAGCCAAAGACGTAGAGAATACCCGCTTCACCGTTGTCGGATAAATAAATTACTTAATGAATTAATGTGAGGCGATTATCACATTTGTGTTGTTTAAATGATTGTTTGAAGTTGAGATTGATTGTTACAAATAAAATGTTTAAAATGCTTTCGTGTATTTGTTTTTTTTTTTTCTGTAATCAAGTGGTAATCATCGGCGAAAATTTGCCGGTTCAGTCGCTCATACTATGTCTTTGATTAGACTTGTTACTTTTAACGTTTCACAAACAATTCACACGTGTATTGTTGTGTTGATTTTAATAGCCGCAACATCAAGCGGATTATATTTTAATTAATACTTATTTTAATTAATACTTAAAAAAGATTCTCGCGCAATTAATTACCGCTAATTGTTTGTAATTGATCTCATTTGGTAAAAATCTGCATTCCAAAATCATTACATATTATATTAAAGGGGCCTTTTCACAGATTTTGACATTTTTTTAACTTATTCATTAAATGCTTTATATCGATAAATGTAAACATTGGATCGTAAAAGCTCCAGTAAAAAATCAAGAATAAAATTAAAAAAAGGAAAAGAACATTGCCCGGACCAGGTTTCGAACCAGTGACCCCTGGAGTCCTGCCAGAGTCCTGAAGTAAAAACGCTTTATCCTACTGAGCTATTCCGCCGTGTACACGTACTGAACGTATTTTATACCTTATATAAGCAATCTTCGTAGTTTCACAAAATTTAACGACAAAAACAGAACTCTCCAAATTATTCAATCGTTTCGCGTTGCAACGCTTTATAATTTTTAGGTTTTAAAATCGTCAAAAGATGCATATAATGGCTATATTAGACCATGGTAAATGTTCAGTATTACTGTTTCCTCACAAATATCATAACTAAAACGAAAATTTGCAAATCTGAAACAACTTTTTTCAATTTTGTCAATTTACCAAAGCGTGAAAAGATCCCTTTAAGTATGATATTTTTGATACGCCTTCCATTATTTTTCTTGTTCTAACTGATATAAGAGATAAAAATTGTGGTTTGGATTTATATTTATTTTTTTAGATGGAATTTTGTCACGTTAAAAAACGAGCTTTTTATCATGAGAGAGTGATATTGATCTTGACGACCTTTTATGTGATTATTCGGAAGATGAAGAGAATGCGATCTATGTGATATATCTATATTTTCATCTTTAAATCATTTAACAGCTATAAAGCTAAAAATACTAAAAATTGTATTTTATAGGTCTTTGAAGTAACGCAAAACATATGGATAACGACACCAAATGTTTAGTCAATTAATCCACACAAAAAACTCCGATAAAAAAACACCTAAATAATATTTCAAAAATATATTATTAAGCGCCAAACGAATTTATTAATACATTTATTTGCAACTTTAAAAACGCGGCATAAGCATCAAATTAAAGATGACTGAAAGGCCGACAATTTGACACAATAAAGAGCTCTATGCATAAGCGGTAATATTTTTTTGCAGAAAAGCTTCAACAAATTACAATAGTAATACATCTAATTATAAAAATATAATTATCAATGGCATGAGGACGCTAGTGTGATAAATAAATGAGTGTTAGAAAGTGTAAGGAGTGCTTTGAAAATAAACATACTACAAAGCCATATTAAAAGCAAAGGACATGACAGTATTTACATGTAATTTTAATTTGATGGGTTTTGTACAAAGAATGACGCTATTGAGGAATATTAACATACAACTGCAAAAACACAACTTCATATGATGCAAATTGAACTGTGTACTCATGTATATTGAAAACTCGTTACTAGTGAGTATGAGTGACACATATCTAACATTTTAACACGCATATATTTATATACATATATATATTTTTTAAATATGTTTTACCTCTGTTTGGTGTCAAATGTAATTTATTGTTTTATGATATCGTTCGTGCATTGCCGTAACATCAAATCTTCATACGGAATGACGTAGTTTTAATTAACCGATACCCGCTAAATACGTTAAATGTTTTATTTTTATATTTTTTTAAATACTTTATTTTTTCATAATTTAAACGGGCTAGTATCTTTACGGTGTACAATTTCTGATATTCTATATTGGACATAACTTTTAATTTGTAAAATATGTAACATATCTTATTTACGCAACTGTTAAGTATGTCGGAGGTAAATTATCTTACCAAATGACTGCTTAATACTACCAGGAAGATGAGACATGGTGGCATCATCAATTGTGTTTAATGACCAGACTGTCATCTGCCACCCAGTGTGGTTTATGACACCATGTTAGTTACGTCTGGACAATATCTGATCAAAACGAGATAATCGAATTATGCAGAACAAAGGGGCAATTAAACACTGGAATGCAAAGGCATACACGATTTAAAGATTGATGCAAATAATCAAATGAAAAATATTGCATTTAATTTAATTAAATGCTTTTTTTAATGTGTCAATGTGTTAGTTTTCCAAGACAACCAAGACCATGTAATGACGGCCTTAGAATTTAGAAAGAAATTCATCCGTTGAATAATCGGTGCTCTCTTATATATGTTACCGATTGTTAAGCAGCAGTGTAATGGCGGACGCGGAGAGAATTCAGGGGAGATAATTATGTAATGACTAAATTATGGAACGGTCTATTGTTGAAACATCAATCTTTTGTCATGAAATACAAATAATATGCGCAGAATACTCCTATTTGTTATTAAGTACTACTGAATTTAATAGGTAAATAAAGGGTTTAAAATGATTTTACGGAAGCCTATTTGGTCATAATATCATAAATAAAACCTTTTGCATGGTGAAATTAACATACTCTCATATTCACAATTGCTATGTTTGATTTTTTTGAAAAAGGAATATGTAATGTAGTCATTAATTACTCATTTCTGTGTACCTGACATTTAAAAAATGCATATTTGTATATATGCATACTATGAAAAACATGAATCTGAACAGTAAATACATGCATTTTATTTTCCAGATGGATATGACGTTGAGCTGTCCATTGTGCCACGAGCCGATTGGGGATGAGAGGCCGTTTTCTAAACTAAGTGAGAAAGGTTGCCTAGGAATTCGCCTTGCGAAAAAAAAAACATGCAACCAATGTGACAGTATCTCCAGGTGACATGGTCCATATTTCATGCCGAAAAGACTTACAAGACCAGGCCCTTATAAGAGTTTGGAAGATAAACCTGAGAAAGAATTGCGATCTTTAGCACCTGCTGTTGTCTTTAAATCTAGGTGTTTATTTTGTGATACATTGGCTAAATTTGGAGTATCGAACAGAAAAAGGTCGTTTGATAAATACCCTGTAAGAAGCTTAGAATTTCAAAGCACTCTAGTAAAACATTGTAAGCAGAGCGGTGATCAATGGGCACAGGATGTAGAAAGGCGTTTGAGCCATGTGATCGATCTACCAGCTGCTGATGCGATTTACCATCAGCAATGTAATGTGAATTTTAGAACAGAAAAAATGTATTCCGAAGGCATATCAAACAGGCGATAGTGTCACATCCTCATTGAAAAGTCCTGGTCGTCCAGAAGATAGTGAACAGAAACAGGCATTTAAAAATGTCATTACATTTCTTGAAAATACATCGTGTGAACTTTTAACAGTAAATGATTTAGTGTTTGAAATGCAAAGAGTGTGTGGTAAAAAAGCGTATACCACAAAACATACGAAGCAGAAAGTTATTCAGCATTTTGGTAATGGTGTTGTAATAAGCAGCATTAACGGAAGACGTGACATTATTTCTTTGAAAACAAATGCAGCTTCCATAATTCATTCGTTCTATGAAGACTCACAGGGGAAAACTGAGAAGGAAAAGAAAACTAAATTATTAGAAACTGCTACAAAATTGCTAAAATGTGATATTAATTCAATTAATATGGCAAAAGATCATTACCCAGATTTTAATCATACATCTTCTAAGCAAAACAATGTTGCCTTTTTGCCAGACAGTCTTCAAATGTTTCTGAAAGCTGTCATAGGTCAGTCAAACGACATTAAGGTTGCCTCAATAGGTCAGAGCATTATCCAAGCATGTGGCCCCAGAAATATCATTGCTCCGCTTCAGCTTGGACTTGGTTTCCAACTTCACCATCACTTCGGCTCAAGATTTTTGATTGATCATCTTAATAGCCTCGGATTCTGTTGCTCATACAGCGAAGTCCAACTTTATGAATCAAATGCTGCGGCAGCCTTATCTACACGTATACCATGTCAAGAAACAGACAATCAACCATGTCTACAATTTGTAGCAGACAATGTAGATCACAACACTGGAACCATAGATGGCCATGGCACATTTCATTGGATGGGCATAATAGCTTCGTCTACACCAGGATCTGAGGTTTTATTATGTGTACCAAGACGCAACGTTTCTATTGATCAACTTGTAGAAATAGGCAAGATACCAGTGAAGTACTATGTGCCTTCCTCTGAGTCCTCTAATGATTTTGTGTTCAGTGAACTCCATGAAATAAGCGTTCTGCGACAATTGCAGAGACCATTGGATATTTTCTACAAAGTGATATGGCCACTACGTTCAAATAGACCAAGTTGGTTTGGTTTTATGCAAACATTTGACCAACATTGTGGAACAATTCAGAAAAAATCCACTATAACTTTCTTACCCATGATTGATCTTAACCCAAGTGATGTCAGCTGTATCTATACAAGACTCGACTTTGTATGTGGCGAAGCTAGGAAATATTCCAAAACGCCGGTTCTTACTTTCGACCAGCCCCTGTTCCAAAAGGCCACATATATTATTGCATCACAAAGCCCACAAAGCTTACTAAGGAAAACAGTGCTTCGTCTTGGGGCGTTTCACACAGAGATGAGCTTTCTAGGGTGTATTGGTCATCTCATGTCTGGGTCAGGACTAAATGAAGTTATGCAAACAGTTTATGCTGCGAATTCAGTGATACATATGTTGTCTGGGAAAGCTGTACAATGTGCAATACGAGGTCATATGCTTATCGAAAATGCCCTTACAGTCCTACTTATAGAAAGCGCGTTCCTTCGCACGAATGATATTACAGACTATCAAAATATCCCTTCATGCTCCAAAGATAGTTCAGGTCTTGATCATTCATCCGATGATGAACCAGTACCAGGCATTTATCTGCAGAAAAACGCTGATCTAAAAAACTTGGCATTGTTGTATGACGATCTGGATAATGGACTTCTATCAGCCAATGACGTAAGCACAAACGGAAATCTGCAAAACATTGTTCGTCTGTGCGAAGATGAAATGTCAAAGATGTCTTCTAATCGGACAGCATGTCTATGGCTCCAGTACATGGATATGGTTTCGTTGTTACAACGATTCATAAGAGCCGAAAGAACTGGTGACTGGTCCTTGCATTTAGATAGTTTGCAAAAGATTCTTCCATTCTTTGCTTCATCTGGTCATAATCTGTACCTGAAAATTGCCTATATCTACTTGCAAAATATGCTGTCTTTGCATGAAACGCATCCTGACGTGCACGAAGCTTTCAAAGCTGGAGCACATGTGATACAACGGAGCGAACATAATTGGGCCGGTCTCTCAACAGACCTTGTTATAGAACAAGTATTAATGAGGTCATTGAAGTCATCAGTAGGCCTGACAAGCGGGAGAGGTTTGTCAGACACACAGAGAACTAAATGGTTACTGTCCATGCCCATTTGTCTGCAAAGAACTCAGCAATGCAGGAGTTTAGAAACAGTATGTATAAACAAGTGAGCAGCACAAGGAAACAACCAAAGCAAGAATTTGCAGGGATTCCAAAGATATGGAGACTATATTGTCATTTTTTCGAGATAGAAACCCCTTTGACTCAACAGAAACTAAACTTAGGAACATTGAAAGTGGTGCTACTGCTGATGAGTCGGCGAATCCAGAATGTGCATTGGCAATTGGAATAAGTACATTGCAAGGAATGTGTGGAATACCGCAAAACAAATTTACCTTCAAAAGTTCGCTGCAAGCCTTTTGTAAAATTAGATGATAAAGGTCTGCAAATTGATACACAACTTTTGTTTCAGAGCCTTACAACTGCTGCTGATAGGTACATTGATTTTTTTTTATGCAATATCATACATACAATGTAAACATGTATATGATCATACAACATAGAGATTTACAAAGCAATTAAGTTCAGACATGTTTTACAAGAAATGCTAATATATATTAATTTTTTTAGAGAGAAAAGAAAAGCACAACGGAGGAATAGTTATGAAAAATGATGAGTTGTATAAAGTCGGAAGAAAGCATACTGGACTTGTGTTTTTTGTTTTATATTCACAACGATCTTGTCAGATTGAAAAAAAAAATAAACAAAATAAACAAAACTATTTTAGAGAGATAAACTAACATTAGAGTGAAATGTATATAAGTGGACAAAACATTATGAGAATTTAATCCGATTCCATTTTTGTTCAAAGATTTGTAATGTGTCATTACTGAGGGCTATTTCTTTCTCAATCTGGATTTTTAGTTTAAGACTAGCGACAAAGCAATTAAAATTTGGTACTTGTTTTTTGTACTTCATGTTTAAGATAAAATATTTCATCAATATAACCATAAAATTCACAATATTATTACAGTCTATTGATTTCAATGAGTTAATTCCGAAACTTACATTTAAGAAAGATAGTTTAACGTTTAGTTGATGTTGTTCAAGTAAAGATATTAATTGATTCCAAATAGGCTGTATGTGTTTGCACTCCCAAAAAAGATGTTCTATAGTTTCAATGTTTTCACTGCAGAAGTCACACAGATTTGAGTTAGATTATTTGCATTTAAAGAGATATTTATTTGTACATGTAGCTATAATTCTATGGATGTATTTATATTGAAAATTTCTCAGTGTGCTTTCAATAGTTGCTTTATATGGCATGGTAAATATGTGTTTCCAATTAAGTTCATTTTCTCCAAAATGGACTTGCCATTTATTTTGGATTTTGGAGTTTTCTGTAGGGATTTTAATTTGTAGTGTGTAAAATATTTTATTTGTCTTGTTTTTTCTTTCAAGTATGTTTTCTACAAATGTTGTTTGAGTACATGGTGTATTATTTGTATTGATTTCAGATTTAATATGTATGGGTATGCTTTTGATAAGTGTGTAGTACATCAGAAAATGATTTGAAGATGTTCTGTATATGTAGCATATATTATCAAAAGAGTAGAAATCCTTAATTCTGTAGTCATATAATTGGTCGACATACTTAATGCTTCATTCAAACCAGTCTTTATAGAAAAACGTCTTATTGTTTGAAGTTATGTCTTTATTGTTCCATAAAATTGTTTTACTGCTGGTTTGGGTTTCTAAGTTATGATTGACATCACTCCACGCTGATAGAACATCAGACAGAAATATGTTTTCGTTTGCAATTTCATGTAAGATAGTATTGCTGATGTTAAATTCAAAGATTAAGTAGTCACCATTTTTTTTAAAGATTTTCTGGAGGAATAATTTCCTTTTACTCGTATTGGTATTATCTAGGTATCTTTTAACCCAGCTGCATTTGATTGCATTCAAGAATGAGTCAATGTTCGTTAATTGGATATCTCCATTTTTGTTTTTATTCAATATAATACATAAAATGTATACATGCATATGATCATACAACGTAGTGATTGTACAAAGCAATAAAGTTCAGACATGTTATACAAGATATGCTAATATATTTTTTTAAAGAGAAAAGAAAAGAACAACAGAAGAATAGTTATGAAAAATGATGAGTTGTGTAAAGTTGGAAGAAAGCATTCTGGACTTGTGTGTTTTGTTATATATTCACAATGATCTTATAAGATTGAAAAAAATATATACAAAAATATTTAAGAAAGATAAACTAACATTAGAGTGAAATGTATATAAGTGAACAAACATTATGAGAATTTAATCCGATTCCATTTTTGTTCAAAGATTTGTAATGTGTCATTACTGAGGGCTATTTCTTTCTCAATCTGGATTTTTAGTTTAAGACTATGGACAAAACAATTAAAATGTGGTACTTGTTTTTTTGTACTTCATGTGAAAGATAAAATATTTCATCAATATAATAATAAAATTCACAATATTATTACAGTCTATTGATTTCAATGAGTAAATTCCGAAACTTACATTTAAGAAGGATAGTTTAATGTTTAGTTGCTGTTGTTCAAGAAAAGATACTAATTGATTCCAAATAGGCTGGATGTGTTTGCACTCCCAAAAAAGATGTTCTATAGTTTCGATGTTTTCACCGCAGAAGTCACACAGATTTGAATTAGACAATTTGCATTTAAAGAGATATTTATTTGTAGCTATAATTCTATGGATGTATTTATATTAAAAATTTCTCAGTGTACTTTCAATAGTTGCTTTATATGGCATGGTAAATATGTGTTTCCAATTAAGTTCATGTTCTCCGAAAAGGACTTGCCATTTATTTTGGGGTTTGGAGTTTTCTGTAGGGTTTTTTATTTGTAGTGTGTAAAATATTTTATTCGTTTTGTTTTTTCTTCCAAGTATGTTTTCTACGAATGTTGTTTGAGTACATGGTGTATTATTTGTATTGATTTCAGATTTAATATGTATGGGTATGCTTTTGATTAGTGTGTAGTACTTCAGAAAATTATTTGAAGGTATTCCGTATATGTAGCATATATCATCAAAAGAGTAGAAATCCTTAATTCTGTAGTCATATAATTGGTCGACATATTTAATGCTTCGTTCAAACCAAGCTTTATAGAAAAACGTCTTTTTGTTTGAAGTTATGTCTTTATTGTTCCATAAAATAGTTTTACTGCTGGTTTGGGTTTCTAGGTTATGAGTGACATCACTCCATGCTGATAGAACATCAGACAGAAATATGTTTTCGTTTGCAATTTCATGTAAGATAGTATTGCTGATGTTACATTCAAAGAGTAAGGAGTCACAATATTTTTTTAGGATTTTCTGGTAGAATGATTTCCATGTACTCGTATTGGTATTATCTAGGTATCTTTTAACCCAGCTGCATTTGATTGCATTCAAGAATGAGTAAATGTTCGTTAATTGGATACCTCCATTTTCTACAGATTGAGTTCTTTTTATTTTATCAGGCTTACCGTCCCATATGAAATTAAATATTGCTGATTTTATATCGTTTATAACATCATTTGGTGAATTTGGGAGAACTGTTAAAACATATATTAATTTAGGAAGTGCAAACGTTTTCAATACTGTGTTTTTTCCGATTAGTGTAAGTTTACGATGATGCCATGATTTTAAGCAGTTTTTAAAATTCTGTAATTTAGGTAGTATGTTTTTAAGAACTGTATCCTTTTCATTATTTGTGAAAGTAATTCCTAACGTTGTGGCTTCATCGGATGTCCAATTAAATTTCATTTCTTTTTTATATTGAACATTACTTTGTTTTAATTTACCTACTCGAAGCACAGTACATTTACTTTTGTTTAGTTTAAGACCCGATGTCATTCCGTAAAGGGTTAGCGACTCTATTAGGTTATGGAAAGAATCGTAATTGTCATTTAAAAAATAAGTTGCATCGTCAGCAAATAGGGATTGTTTGATTTCTTCGTCAGGTTCTAGTGATATGCCTTTAATGTGTTTATTTGATTGGATGTGATGTGATAGATACTCGATGCAAATAATAAATAGCGATGATGAGAGTGGACATCCTTGTCGAACCCCTCGTTCGATGTTAAAACTGTTCGAAAAGAAGCCATTGTTAATGATTATACTGTTAATATCGGTATAGAATAGTTTGACCCATTGAATGAGACTTTCACCAAAGTTCATATTTTCTAAGTAAGAGAACATAAATGAATGATCAAGCGAATCGAATGCCTTTTCAAAGTCTGCAAAGAATATTAGACCAGGATTATTTGAATTGTTGAAATAGTTTATGCATTCTTGGATAAGACGAACGTTTTCACCAATGTAACGTCCTTTTATGAAACCAGATTGTGATTTTGAAATGATTGATGGTAATATTTTTTTTATTCTGTTTGCTATACTTTTAGTTGCAATTTTATATTCATTATTTAGTAAACTAATAGGTCGCCAGTTTGATAAGGATTTGATAAGTTTTTTCCGGGTTTTGGAATAAGTGATATAATACCTTGTTTTTGTAGCGTAGTTAAGTTTTCGTTGTTAAATGAATAGTTAAGTGAATTAATTAGATGTGTTTTTATATAATTCCAGAATATTTTATAAAATTCGATTGTGATGCCATCAGATCCTGGGCTTTTGTTATTTTGCATTTCTTTTAGAGCTAATCAACATTCATATTCATTAAGCAATCCGTCGCACAGTTGTGTTTCCTCCTGGTTTAAAGCGTGATGTGTATTTTTAAAACGGGTGTTATTTTCAACATTTTTTCTATTATAGAGGGTTTCGAAAATTAAACGTTGTTCTTCTAGTATTTGAGTTCCGTTTGTTATATCTTTGCCATTGACTACTAATCTGTGTACAGTTTTTTGTTCACTTCTACGTTTTTCAATGTTTGCGAAATATTTTGTATTTTTTTCATTGTGTTCAACATGCTGTGCACGCGCTCTTAGTATTATTCCATTGAGATGTGTATGATAAATTCCATCTAATATTTGTTTTTTTAATGTTATTTCATTTTCAAAGTCGGTGGTATCATCTGTGTTTGTTTGATGCAATTGTTTTTCAAGTTTTTCAATGGTTTTGATGGTTTCATTTTCAAGTTTGTGTGTTTCTTTTTGTTTAAATGATGTGTATCTAATTGTTGTGTTACGTATATTTCCTTTAATTACTTCCCATAAGGTGTTAGGGTTTGCATATTTATTATTTTGAACTGTATTTAATATTTCCTGTTTTATTTGTGTTTGATATTGTGTATCTAATAAGATGCTGTTGTTCATTTTAAAGTATCCAGGGCCTCTTTCAGGTTGTATATTGTGCAGTTTAAGTTCAACTAGAGAGTGGTCAGTCATAAATCCTGGTTTTATGTTACATGTATCAATTATGTTGCAAAGAGATTCAGATATTAAAAAATAGTCTTATCTACAAAATATTGTTGGTTTTGTGTTTGAGTGCCAGTTGAATTTGCTTTCGTTTGGGTATATTGTACGCCAGATATCTATCATATTGTAGTTTTCAATTATGTTGTTTAAAATGTTTCTATTTTTAGTATGAGTATAAAGGTTTCCATTCTTTTTATCTAATAACGGGTTCAGGACAGTATTGAAATCACCACCGATTATAATATTTTTATTTTGGTTATTGATTATAAAGGATTGTAATGTTTCGTAAAATGTGGAATCGTCTATGTTAGGGCCGTAGACGTTGATTAATGTTATTTGTGTTTCTTGTATTTTGATATCTATACTTGCCTGTCTGCCAATTATTATTTCCTTAAAGTTATCGACTGTGACCCCTATATTATTTTTTATCAGAAAGGCAATGCCTTGTTTATTAGTATGTTCTCCACTGAGATAGATTTCTCCGTCCCATTCATCTTTTAAGGTTTGTGCTAAAGTATGTGTCAAGTGACTTTCTTGTAAAAGGCATATACTATATTTTTTGTCGTCTAACCATTTGAAGATTTTAATGCGTTTGTCTTTGTTGTTTATCCCTTTAACATTTAAAGTACATAATTTAATCATTTAAAAAGGTGGAGGGTGATGTTAATGATAGTTTGTGTGTGCTTGTCCAGTTAGTTTCTTTTTTAAAACATATCCAGTTGGTTTCTATTATAAGACATAAGATGTTTACACATACGAACAAAAATAGAAAACAAAAATTAGGGATACAAACAGATGAATATTCCATAGAAAAAAGAAGTAAAAAGAAATAATGGATAATGTATAATGGATCTTGCCTATTAAGATGAGAGAGTTGTGTTAAAAACGAGTTTAAAGACATGAATAACATGTATAATAAAAAAAATAAATAGTGCGTGGTCGTTAGTTTCTGTATAAATGAAATATTTATAAAAAAAAGGAATATAATTAGTTCATGAGTGTAAATATGTGAGTGTATTATTTCTTTTGCGTGGTTTTGTTACTTTTGTCATTTTTTCTTTTCTATTAGTCATTAAGCTCAACTTATATGGATGTCTATCTATGGATGCAAACGTATAAAATGCCAGAAAAGCGTACGTGCATTCGTTCGTGCGTGTGCGCACGCGGTATTGTGTGTGAATGTGTGTGTTTGGTGTGTGTGCGTGCGTGCGTGCGTGTATGCGCGTGCGTGTGGGTTTGTTTTTGCACTTGTGCGAGCCGATTTGTTTTTCTCTAAAGAAGACTTATTACATACATGTTCGTATACAGTACAATAACACCAAGAAAACAACAACACTATGATCAAAATCATTATTACCACTGAAAAAACGATAACATCGAGGATGATCTAGGATACATTCTTTTTCAATTTTGAGGCTTCACAATTTGGTAAAAGTTCTCCACGTAAGAACCGTATGTATCAATTACTATGTTCCGCTGAACACTATAACTGTGTCTTCATGCAACTACATCCAAGATGATATCGTTTTGCCATATGTTAGTGGTTACTTTAAAAGATTAAGTTAATCAAAGATGTCAACAAATAGTAGTTAAATTCACTTTAATATATGTAACGACACTATATTTATTATCTATAATTGATTTATAGAAAGTTTGTAATACTATCCGATAATCGGTTTACCTAATGCAGCTAAAATGATTAAAAACACATTGGACTAGTCTTATTTTGGGTACAAATAGTATACAAACAGTTTTATCTAATTCCATCTTATAATTTACCTGTTTACATGTTTAACAACTTGGTACAAATCTGCATTAGATCTATAGTAAATGCTTGCTAATTGACAAGTTAAACACGTATCTTGTAGCATAAATATCTGATAATTACTTAATTTATCGGAGTGAGTGTGTGTGTGTGCGTGTGTGTGTGTGTGTGTGTGTGTGTGCGTGCGTGCGTGCGTGCGTGCGTGCGTGCGTGCGTGCGTGCGTGCGTGCGTGTGGGTGGGTGGGTGGGTGGGTGGGTGCGTGTGGGTGCGTGCGTGCGTGCGTGCGTTTGCACTTGTGAGAGTCAATTTGTTTGTCTTACAAAAACTAATTACATACATATTCGTAAACAGTACAATAACACCAAGAAAAACAACAACATTATGGTCTAAATCATTATCACCACTAAAAAAAGACACACTAAAACTTCGAGGGTGATCTAGAATGTATTCTTTTGCAATTTTGATGACAATTTGATAAAAGTTATCCACGCCTGGACTGTCTGTATCAATACATTATGCATCGCTGAACAATATGATTGTGTCTTCATGCAACTACATCCAAGATGATAACGTTTTTCTACATGTAAGTGGTTACCTTGAAAAGAGTTAATCAAGGATACCAAATGTATATAGCATCACTACAATTATGTATCTATAATTGATTTTTAGGACGTTTACTTTTCACAATATTATCCATAATCGGTAAATCTAATGTAGCTAAAAAGCGAGAACACATTAGATTAGCCTTATTTTGGACACAATAAGCATATCAAAAGTTTGTATCGATTGCTATCCTAATTGACAAATTAAACACGTGTCCTGTAGCATAAATATCCGATTACCAGCTAATCTAATGGAGCGAAAAAGCGAAAAAATCGATAAGATAAGCATTCGGACCACTTGCTATATATTACAAAAAGGCATGCATATAGTTTATCATTCTAATTGTTATAGGTACATTCATATAAAAAACCGGTCTACTTGAACATCTCATTACTTATTTTACAAATTATACCTTTTAGCCGCTTTATAATTTTTTGCATCAATAAAAAAAACTTATTTTTTTTATATAGATTGAAAAAACTAGCGTTTTGCAGTATACAAATAATTCATTAGATTATACATAGCTATCCAAAATCGTATTTAAAATTCACACAAATGCATATAATTACACCGTAATTATGTATTTATAATACAGTTAACGAACGCTTTTATGCATTGATAAGCGAACTTTGTTTTTATAAGCTGAAAAACACAAAAAACTACTGTTTGGCAATATACAAATAATTAGTTAACTATTATTTTCCATTTTTAAGAGAGTTTGATGTCTTATAAATGTGATCAAATTATGATTCAACATATCCCTTTAACAAAAATCACCAGTGCATGGTTTCAAGCATCATTTCCTCGTGGAAAAACGCTTATGCGTATACTGTTCGATGTAAGATAGAATCCACACATATTATGAATTGTTAAACTGTTTGAGTACGGTGTTCCATTCTGGCCCTGTCCATTTGCTGAACTCGTCAAATCGTACTTGGGTAATTGTACCTCTTGCTGTTTTCACGTGCAATTTCCCTTCCCAGGACCAAGCTGTTTCATTTCGTTCTTGGTTCAGTTTACGTTTTATTGACATCAAAACAGTTTGGTTCAGCGTTGTAAGGTCGTCATTTAGAAAGATGCCGGAACCTTTCAGGCACCTTCTATTTTTCATCACTTGGTCTCTCTTGTACCTGGACACGAATTTCACAATTGCTGCTCTTGGTTTACTATTGGTATCTCTCTTGCCTAGTCGATGTGCTATGTCAATATCGTTTATGCAAAGATTTAGCCCCTCGATCTTCTCATTTAGAAATTGTATTATTGCCTTGCTTGTTTCTTCTGCCGTTTCACTTGTCATTTTATTGTATTGTTATTTTTTATTATTGCTCGCTTCGGCTAACCCTGCTATCCGGATATTATTCCGTCTTCCATACTGCTCAAGCTCGTTGAGTTTACCTGATTGTTTTTCCATGACCCTAATTATGCATGTATTGTCATGTTGTTTACTTTCCTTTGCTTTCTTCAGATCATTTTCAAGGCTTTCAATTTTCCTACTTAATTTGTCACTGTCCAGTTCTTTTTCGAACAACTTTGCTTCTAGAGTTTCAATTCTCTTTTCAAATGGCTTTACTATTTCTGCTTTAACCTGTGTTGTTATTTTAGTTACCAGTTCCTTTGTAAATTAGTCGTTTTTATCTATAAACGATGTCAACTTATCGCTCATCAATTTCAGTTCGACTTTCAAATCTTGAATTTGGCTCTCCATGCTTTCACCCTGTGTTTCAGGGATCGTTTTTCCTTTTGATGCGACTATTTTACCTTTTTTCTTCTTTTGTTTTTCTACCACTACTTCACTTATACTTGACTCTAACTCACTCCCGCTTGTACTAATGTGCTTTCGCTTATCCGCCATTTACTATTTTCTTTTGAGAAGTATACATTTTTTTACCTTGTTGTGCAGGCGTGCGTATTATTGTCAGTTTACACATATGTCAAGATGTACACATTCAATATGGCGACATCCTCTTTTGTAGCATAGCGTGACCATGTGCACTATAAAAAGTTTTTACATTGTAGTTATTTTTCAATTTAAAATGAAAGTCATATTACCTCGTTACAAGAAAACTTCCATTTTTCACAAATACCACTTTAATCCAGTGAAAATATTCCCTTTACTATGTTTTATGTATTTTTTCGCTCCGTCCAAAAATAACACGTCCTCCCTCGAAGGGAAACAACTCTCAAAATAGGTACATTGATGATACCTCTTCAATCTTTCAGTTTGAGCTAGAAAGTATTCCATCCTCTCTTTTCAACAATAATGGCATGCCTAGAGAAGCTCAAAAGTCTTAATTAGTCGATGCGTTATTGAAACAATGCAAGTTTGAAGCATCCTTGCCTGTGAAAATTGACCCTTCACACATGATTATCATTGATGGGGGTTCTCTCATTCACCGTATTCCTTGGAAGGCTGGACAGATATTCAACGATATCTGCCGCAGTTACTATTCTTATCTTAAACAGAAGTATGAACACCACATCACATGTTTTTTATGGATACCCTAATGGACAAGATACCAAAGACTTAACTCATTTTCGTCGAACAAAGGGAAAAGTAGCAACACATGTCAAGTTTTCGTCAGAAACTGCTCTTCGCACGAAGAAAGATGTGTTTTTAAACAACAAAGAGAACAAACAGAAGTTCATTGAATAGTTAGTTGAATGCTTTGCCAGTGAATGCATAGACGTAATTCATGCGCAAGGGGATGCAGATATCATTATAGAGGAGACGGCCGTCCAGCTTGCAGAACAAAGCCCTGTCACCCTGATAGGCGAAGACACCGACCTACTGGTTCTCCTGTTACACCGCTATCGTATATCTGATTTACATCCAATTCATTTTAGGTCAAATTCAAAATCAGCAGGGAAAACTTTTAAGCTGTGGGATATTCAGAAACACGATTATGTATAGGAGATGAACTATCTACCTTTGCTCCATGCGTTAACGAGCTGTGATACGACATCAAGGATGTTTGGAATTGAAAACCTGTTGTTATTAAGCTTTTCCAAAAAACACTTTCCTTTCGTAAAACATGTGAGGATTTTCTGGCATCATCTATCCATGAATCTATACATGGAAACGGAGAATCCTTGATTGCAACAATATATGATGGGTCAGATTGTACGAACTTGAATGAATTGCGTTACGGCCAAGGTAATTACCAGCTGCAGTGCAGTTCAAGTCCAATCATTACCACCGACGTCGGATGCAGTAGCATTTCACAGCCTGAGGGTGTTTTACCAAGCCAAAGTATGGATTGGCATCACAAGCCTCAACACTCTTGATTATGGCTGGCATGTTGTGAATATAGAGTAGCCTAGGTTAGCGTTGAATACAGAGAAGTTTATGTTGCGAGGCTTAGAACGCCGGAAGCGCGAGCCTAAGCCTAAATAAGTATTCTATTTATCCCATTTGATTTTTTCAACGTGACATTTAACATAAATAGATCTAATAACCTTAACAATAATTTTAATTCGGTCATAAAAGCGCTTAAAATCTATCAAATGTAACCATGCGTAGTGATATACATGTATTTGTTCTGGTACGCAAAATAGTCTTTAAAAAATTCACACACAGACTGTAAAACAAGTAAAAATATCACCATATGCCTACATTCATTTTTACGCAGTTTGCGAATTTTAACACATTACGACCGCGAAAAGAAGATTTTACTTTACTATAATTTATTTTATTTTCGAAAGAAAATGATCAAAGTAGCAACAACAAACTAATTTTTTATTTTAATGAAATGGTAGAGTGTTATATATTTTTGGAAAGGTCTCGTCAATACAAGTTCAGATCTGTTTAATTTTTTGAAATCCGGCTATGTATAAAGGAGTTATGGCCCTTTTAATTTTTTGAAAATCCGGAATTATCTGCCCTTTTTCCGCTGAATATATATATATATATATTTTTTTAGGATAAAGGGTTGTAATATATCTCTGGAAAGATCTCAATGAGACGAACACAGAACTGCTTTCATTTCTGAATTTAGACAATATATGAAGGAGTGACAGCTCTTTTAATGTTTTTGAAAATATGAAATGCGTCCATTTTCTAGATTAATTTTTTTAATGCGAAATAGGGTTCTAATAAATCATAAGAAAAATCTCATTGAGACAAATAAAGATATATATATTTTGTATAGATATTTAAATATGCATGATGGAGTTATAGAACAGAAAGATTATACACCCCCCCCCCTCCTCTTATGGGATACCGAAGGGGTCGAAACTTTTTTGTCTGATGCAGCAGAACTTAAAGTTTTGACCCCTTCGTAAACAATAAGAACTTAAGCACAGTGAACAAACGAGTATAATTTTAATAATAGCATGGCATGGTGCACATTGAATTGTTAAGCATTGCAATACAGTGTGCAGTAAATCAAAAATATCGAAAGCATGTGCATTTATTTGCAAGACTTGGTATCGTGATTTCGTTTATCCACTGTATGAAGTGAAAACAGTAACTGTCAAGCTTACCTTTGGTGGCTGGAATGTATCAATCTGCTGTTAATTCATGTCCTCGGTCACGATTTCCAAGTCTTTTGCGCGGTAATGTTCTGCTAAATTATCGGAGTATATAGCGTGGTCGTTGTCATATTTGATATTGAACCACCGCGGGAAGCCCGGCACCTGAAAAAGTTATGTTTCAATTTTAGACATATGCATTTGAACAAACAAATATAATTATGTTTAGTCAAAATTATCCTTTAAATATTAAATTATTATAAAAAGTTAAAGGCACCTGTGATATTACATTTCCTAGTGACCAAAACTCATTTCCCCTATCATCTAAAAACTTTTGCTTCACCCGCTTTCCAACCAACAGTGAACCATTTGCATCCCCCCCTGGCCCAGGTTTTTGAATGTCAAAGGCCCCTCTTACTAACTTATAAACGTTTGCCCTTAATTCCTCCACACTTAGATTTACCCTTTTCCCATCAATAACTTTGCTGAAAGCAAACACGTCGGGATCTGCTTTCTGCTTAAAAACATTCTTTCTAAAACGTAACTGGGCCTTCAGGGCTTCTTCCTTTTCTTTTATACTTTTTATCAAATTTAATTCTGAATCAATTTGCTCTACACTCTGATAAAGTCCAAAGAACTGCATATCTGCAGTTTCCATTTCGAGTTTTTCAATTCGTTTCTGTTCCTGCCTTGCCTTAATTTCAAACTGAATTCTTTGATTTTCTAATCTTTTATTTCTAATGGCAGTCTCCCTGTTCTTGAATTTTTCACGTTCATTTTTTACTTCCTTTCTACTTTCTACGATAAGTCTGTCTATTTCAGCTGGGGATTTACTTTGAAGCCATTTATCAGTCTCATTCAATGAAAATGTAATCTGAGATTCGAGTGCTAACGATGATATATTTGGCTTTTGAGCTAACAAATAATCTACATAAGCAACAACTCTTTCTGGATATTTGTTATGCTTGTCAGCGCTTTTTGTTACACCAACATCCACATTTTCATGTAAACCCCCCGGCAAGTGGTCACCAAATTCATGCTGGACAAGTTTAGAAGGTGCGGGTAACATAACACTTAATATTGTACAAACATGATCGTCAATGTTTTCATTCGGCTCTATCAATTTCTCAAACACTTTGTCTTTTTTCACACTGACATCTGCATAAAGTTGAGCCTGACCAGACAAAATTGTTTCTATGTTTTCAACTGTGTTGTCAAGAAAAAGTTTCAACTCTAGATATCGCTTAGCCATATCATTAATGGAAATGTCCTTACTCTCGATGACATGCCAAAGGGGGGTTGTTATCAATTTTGACACAAGGCCTAATGCCTTCAATCCAGCAATAAAAAAGTCTTGTTGAAGGTCTGCTAGAACAGACTGCAGGAGACCATTCAAATTGGGAGTGTTACGGAGAAACTCGATCATTTTGTTTTAAAAAAAGAAAACATGGCCAGCATTTACAAAAAGGATATTAAAGCGATTGCCTCTCAACGGTTGCAGTGGCAAGGATAGATATCCATTGTCAGTTAAGAATTACTTTATAAATGTCACAAAGTTACCATGGCAGCCATTTTTTTGGTCTCCACGACGTGCAAATGCTTTACAAGCAGTGAACAGTACTCTTACAGTGCCTGACTGACCGTTGCGTAGAAATTATTTGTTTTCTATTGGAATATCTCCCTAAAAATGAGCATTTTCAACTTCATATATTGTCTTCTGTGCAGTTTCTGCCATATGCACAAGGGAATGTAGACCACAGAAAAAGTTATTCATGTGACTTATGGCCATTTTAGACTCTTCATTGAGTGTTTCAAATTTATCTATTACTTCAGGCAATATTTCATTGCGGTAGTCTTTTAATATTTCATTAAACTTCTTTTCCGTTGAAGCTCTATCACTCATTGTGTTTTTAATATTTACTAGTATTTCTTTTCCAGCATTATCATTAGCAGATGCAGTATTAATGTCACTGATGATTTCTTTAAATGTGTCAAGCGTATCTAGCGATGACTTTGTTGCCATGTCCCTCATACCTAAGAGGAGATAATTGCCCTCTTCATCTCTACTAGCAAAAGATCCCCACTTCTGTCCGTATTTACTAGCTTCATCAGTGTGTAATGTAGTGTTTTTATGGTCAGATGTTTCACTAATATGTTTTTTTGCAAGATACCCTCTTTCTAGAGACCAGTTTTTAATAGTACTTTTGCTGGGCAATTTATTAGGTTTCTTATTCACTAATTTTAACACACATTCAATAACACTACTAACATGTTCAGTTGACACATGGTTATTCATTAACGTGTATACACATGCATGCAGGTCAGTTATAAACTCTTTTTTGTCTTCATTGTACAACATTATAGTATCATTTTCAAGTTCTCGTAAATTTTCTAACTCATTTGTTAAATGGTCTATAGTTTCATTAAAGTTTCTAAGTTCATTTTTATACTCAGTATTCTGTTCAGTCAGTCTTCCTACTTGTTCATTTAAATCTTGATTTTCTCTCATGATAATATCTATGTTCTCTTTCTGTCCAAAGTCTTCCTCTAACTTCCTATATTTCTCCCTCCAATAATTTTCACGGGTATCTGTCCTCTTCAAGTCACGGTTTTTATTTTCAATCTTATGAGTAGCACTTTCTAAACTTTTGTCTAACTCAATCATTTCATTTCTTACATTCTTATTGTCTTCCATGTCTATAAGGGTATCATGTAATTCTAATGATAACCGCTCTGCCACATTTTTGTAAGCCATAGCAATCACTTGCGGATTATCATGTTGCATATTAAATGGCTGCTGAGAATTTGATTGCATTGAACCACTTTCTTCAGATGATGATTTTGGAACGGGAAAAGTGTATGTAGTCTTATGAAAATCATCCAAATTGTTAGCACCTTTTACTCGGTGTTTATCTTTAATTAGCCTACGATGTTTTTTTATAAGACGATCCACTTGTACAAAGATAACTTTTCTTTCAATCTTTGTTTGACACAAACTCATAAGTTGGTCTACCGCCTTGTTTATTCCAATTTCTTCAACTTTTTGAATAACACTCAAATTATTTGTGATTTCCATGTGAGCCATAATGATTAATGATGCTGAATATATCTGAAATCGCAAGAAAAAATATATTTGTATATGCATACTTATATAAATACTGGCTGGCCCTCGCTTCGCTTTCCCCCGACAAATTTAAATTGAAACTAAGGTGTACAATTATGATCTGGAACAAAAAATAAAGAAAACAAAACTAAAACTAAAAAAAAATAAAATAAATTAGAATAAAAAATAAATAAATAAAATAAAATAAAGAAAGAGAAAAAAGTTAGTCAAATATCTCCGCCTGTGTATCAATATCGTCAGATACACAGCCGTCGGACATGATGTCAATATCATACTCGAGTTCAGCGTCTGGAGGCAGTGTCTCGTCCGATTCGCACTCTGATGCTATGGTCCTGGTCGAACCAGACACTGACCCAAACACTGACTCGTCCGATCTGGTATCATCACTGGCTGATCCACCATATTCAGAGAGCATATACACATTGTACCAATGTGGATCTTGAGCCTGGGGCACTGATTCAAGGGCCCACCCAGACTCTGAATCAGGTTCAGGCATCAAGGAGGAAAATAAATCAGCATCAAATGAAATCTGCAACGGAATATCTGTAAGGAAACGAAATAAAAGACCCAAACAAGCATCATGAAAAATCAAAGAAGGTGTGGGAAATAAATGAAAATGATAATTGTAACCAAAATATGACAAATAAGGTTCAGGATAATAAAACTCAGGATCATAATTGCGTAAATAAACATAAAGTAAACTGTCGGGGGTCACTACAGTTCTTGCCATTATGCCAAAATATTTATCGAACTTGTGTGCAAGTTTAAGTCTGAAGTAAAGTTTGATATGCATGCTGTCATTTCTGGTATACAGTACATGATTGTCATACAACATAAAAAATCCCATATAGATATAACATTTATATATTACTCATCAACTGGACATAAGTGAATTAATCCATCACAAAAATTAAATTCATGATCATATTCATCATTTCATGCAAAACATTTATAGTTTATACATGTACTGTATACCAGAAATGACAGCTTGAATATCAAACTATATCTTGCACAAGTTCGTCATAACTGCATAAGAACACACTTTGATTGAAAAATGTATTTTAAGTTACCCATTTTATCCCATTTAATTCAAAAACATCAGAAACTGTAGCAAGACCAATCGTTGTTTGTTTACATCCGAAAATAGAACGTCCGAATTTATCCGAAGTTCATGCAGAAGTCGACTTCCGGTTTTTCGCTCCAATTCACTAGTTTTTTTAATGCCTATGCGCGGGCATGCGACAAGGTAATATGGCGCGATATTTTGAAATCTAAACTTAGAAATAATCAAAGTTTGCATTTGAGCATGAAGCACCCGCGTGCTTGCTACAGTTTCTGAATAAATTGATGTTTTTTGCACACCGACAACTTGTTTTGGGTTAAAAAGCAGGGAAGGTTAGCGGGTGATAAACAAAAAATTACAAGGGGGTCAAACAATCGATTCACTTCGACGCCATTAACTTCCAGACACCCAGAATGCATCTTTTCTCGTCGAAAATTAGGTTAAAACGAGAGTTGGCAATGTCAACAATATGGCGGACGCAGCATGCGGAAGTAGAATTATTCAATATTCAAGACACGTTTTCAATCGATTTCCTCAAGTTGCGCTATCAAAAATGGCATTGATCGGTAAAATAATGCTTAATTGTTATTATAATATGAGAAACTGAATTGTTTACCAGCGTTTAGCTGTAAAACGTCACTAAAAACAGTGACCTATTTTACCATTGAGCAGAATAGGCCAATCAAAAATGCCGAGCCTCGTTGTCGTTGCTAATCAAAGTCCAATATGGCGGCGATTGCTCCTGACAAAATGCTGTCGATGTCAACATACATGTACACCATCGACGACCTAGTTCTGGCTACCATAACTTTAAATGTCGCTTTTTATGATTTTTGACTGGCGCGACTTTGTACAGGTCTGTCAATACTAAATAAACTGTACGCTGAAGTTTCTTTAGCTATCGAAGACCTTGACAATTTTGACGAGTAAACAGACAATTGCAGCGACTGACACTTTATTTGATAATATACAGGGCAATACGTTTTCCGACTTCGGACGACGAATTTAAGGACGCGCAGAATGTCACCGTGTTTTTATATAATGTTATGGGTATGCCGTGTGTGATCCGATGCATCAATGGCGCCCATGTTAAAATCATTTCCACGAGAACAGGGAACGACAAAAGTACAAACAAAAATCAAAACACGTAAGAACTAGTATCTTACCTTTAAAGTTTAATTATCCTTTAAAATCCATCTAATAATCCATTTAACTCAATAATTGACGATTTTGCATATAGGGTCTTTAATAATTGTTTTAGCATAGTTAAATAAAGACCCTTATGCCATTATATCACTTTATTCAAATGAGTTTATGAACGCGATAAACTTTCTTCTTCGTCACACGCTACGTCATGTACTCTACATTACTGCTGTTCAAATGAACCGGAGCAGTTTATCTAATAATAGCCGTTGGTAAACTCGGTTGCATTTGCAGATTTCTGTATATAAACATAATTATGTTTAAACTTGCACAATGTTTTATTTATCTATGGTAAATGCCCTTATTGTACGAGAAAATAGTTTAATATATAAATACACAAAGAATGGAAAACATTCCAGTACACAACAGATAAATGAGTAGAAAATACCCGTGTACAAAATGGGACGTTCCCAATTCCAGTGTGGTGCTATCTTTACCATCTTATACTTTACACAGCTCTATGCCTAACGTGAATTAAATAGGAAAGCAAACATAGCAGATTATTCATGAACTGTGCGATATGTGTATGGCTTGTACATTCTTTATATGTAAGTTAAATGTCAAAAGTATATGCTTTGGTTATAAACAATGCACATTACACGAAATAAGGAAAATGTGATCAATTGACAATTCAGATATGTCGACATACAGCACATGTAGAAAACATGTGAAATAAGTCGCGATTATAATAAATCGTCAAAAAAATGGGGAAAATGACGCAATAAGTATGTCATTTTATGACGCCATCAATCAGCTGATTCATTATACGGATGGCGAAAAATTATGTCATATGACTAGATTTAAAGGTTGAAGGTCGTATAATTTTGAAGCTTAAGTTTTGTCGACTTTGTTTCTTATGAAAAATCATTCAGTGGTAAAGTAAATATAAATAAAACAATAATAAAACAAAAATCGTGTAATTTTATATTTTATTTCTAAATTTCTTTTGGTGAATATGTCATATATATATAATATATTTTTCTGCAAAATATGCACATTTTCTTCTAATGGGTGACCTTAAAATTCGATCAATGACCCAAACAATATCGACCTAATTTTAGCGTATATCGCATGACGTCATTCAAAAAGTAGTCCGTGCACGTGACAGGTATATTCCACAGTGTTGAATACAAGCAAGTATATTCCACAACGTGTTATACCGTCAATGTCGCGGTGAAAATGGGATAAAAAGTTCTTCTTCCTGTGAAAATGACATTGCCGCCAGCACCTGAAAAAATACTTCAAGTAGTGAGATGCAGCTGTAAAATAAACTGTGCTTCTAAAAGGTGTTCTTGCCGTAAACATGGCCTTGAATGCTCCAGTGCGTGCAAAGAGTGTAAATGGCTTTGTTGTTCAAATTCACTTGGATTTTCTGACATACTAGAACATGAAAATAATGAGATCTAGAGTTTTCCACTATTTTCCACTATTTTTAATATTAAAGTGTGAATAATTGAAGATTTTGATTTGTACGGCATAAATATCATTGTTTTCATGAAGCGCTGTCGTTTTACTGTTGTCGGTCCATCATAAATTCTTTATCACAATCAACTGGTGAAAGACACTGTCTATTTAAAAGTTATTTTTAAGTGCAACATTTTTGTTAATGCTCATTTCTGTTTTGTCTTAACATAAATGCTTTTGTCATAGCAATATGTTGAGTGTTGCACATTTTTGCCCCTATAGTACTTGTATGGATTAGCATTAGTGGCTGGGGTTATATTTCCTCTAATTTCTGCCCTTGTAAGTAGTGTCCAGTGCAATAAACTGTTTAGATTGATTGAACAGCATGTTTTCAACCACTGTATCATTATTTGTTGTGAAGCATGCAAAGTAAACTTCATTTTCTTAAATGCATATGTGTGTACAGTCTCGTCACAGGATTTGTATATAAAGAGAAATCACAGCTATATCTCTTATATTATAGTGCTAATACTTCAAAATATGCACCTGTTAAAGGCGATGAATTTCGATGATTACTTGCAGGCACATACTACTTACAAAAAAAATCAAACAGTCGAAACGGTTTCAATTAGTTTGATGTTGATGATTTGATTTGTTTACAAGTTCTTGTATGAAATATGTATGTTATAAGTGGGTGGTGTAATATTACCTCAAAATTCAGTCGTCGTAAGTACTATCGTGTGATAAAAACAGTTAAATTGATTGAAAAACATGCTTTACATTATTTTGTTCAAAATGTGTTGTGATACAATGAATGCAAACTAAATATTTTAAATGAATATGGATGTTCAGGCAAATCAACGGTTTTTGTTTATATTTAAGAAACCACTTGTACCTCTTGTTTTGTGACATCAATATTTCAAAATCCGCAACTGCAAAAGTTCAGGACTTGTTATGGGTTCTTCTAGACACATAACAGTAACAGAAAAACAAAGTTTCAAAACTTTTGCAATTAGTTCTAGGTTGACCACCATTTTGGGGTAGATTGACTGGCCTATAAATTCTTTGGAACAAATATTACCAATATAAAAAGTAGCTTAATATTTGAGAGCGTCAACAAGTTTGACTAGGCTAAATATAGATCGTAATAAAACAATGCATAATTCTACTGATCAATAATATATTCTTCTAGTAGCAAGATTAAAGTTGAAATGCATACATGGACACAGATACTTTTCTGATGGAAATATAAATGGTTGCAGTGGAATTCAAACTTGACCAGGCTCCTGAGTTTTAAACGTGCACTAGAGTGAACATTCAAAGGCAAACTTAAACGCGCCTTGAGTAATCATTAAAATTTAAACTTAAACATGAACTTACGCAAAACTTTTCAACGCTAAGACCTTAACTTGAGTGAACATGTTCAACAAATAAACGTGCACTTGAATGATCACTTTTAACACTTAGACCTTCACTTGAGTGAATATGTTCAACAATTAAACGTGCACTTGAGTGAACATTTTTAATACTTAGACCTTCACTTGAGTGAATATGTTCAACAACTAAACATGCACTTGAGTGAACATTTTTAATACTTAGACCTTCACTTGAGTGAATATGTTCAACAATTAAACGTGCACTCGAGTCAACAATTTTAACACTTTAAAGTGCACTTGAGTGAACACTTTGAACACTTAGACCTTCACTTGAGTGGTTACTTTTAACAATTAAACGTGCACTTGAGTAAACAATTTTAACACTTTAAAGTGCACTTGAGTGAACACTTTGAACACTTAGACCTTCACTTGAGTGATTATTTTTAACAATTAAACGTGCACTTGAGTCAACAATTTTAACACTTTTAAGTGCACTGGAGTTAACATTTTAAAACTTTAACGTCACGTGAACATGTTCATCTCTACAATATGCTTAGTAAGTACATGCTCAATACGACAATTAAAGTACACATCGTTTATAACAATTATAATTGTTCTACATTTTTTCCAAGAAAACCGTGTTGAGCAATAATAAACCCATTTATTCCCAGTGGACTCTCCCATCCTTCTAAAGTGGATCAATTTATTTCCAAAATTAGGGATGTCTAGTATATTTATTTCTATATTTAGAATATTTCTTACTTTCTTAATAGTAGATATGACCCTCCAAATTCATGTTTTTGTTCAATGAATTCAATGACATTTTCAAACAGGCTACCTGTTTAATATTTTGAAACTACTAGTTGTTACGATTGCATTGCAACAACTAAAATCATACAGCATCTTTCGTGTAACAATGTTCTTGTATAAAAATTTACTCATGGGACCACTGATGGAGGTAACAGCCGATATGTTTTTATAGTTGATAAAAACCATATGCGTGAAACAAAAACGTATGAGAATATGTACTTGGAGAGACACGATATGTTGAGTGTGCATAAACAAATCGTATAACAACGATGACAATGTCGTCCCAGATTAGCCTGTGCAGTTCGCATTTTCGGTAAGGAGGGACGTCCTTGAAACTAAAAAGACCATAAAAGCGGAAAACGACACTGTGCGCACATGCATTTACCCCAGTTTTATCAGAACAAGGCTCATACGTTCCTGTATTATCCAATAAGTGACTAAAACGTAAGAATGTGTAAGCTTTGAATGACACTTATGTATTAACTGATCAGCGTTTTTGGAAAACTGGTATTAATGTTTGTGTGTCGCGTGTCGTCACATATAGCCCTTTGTACGAATGTTTGCAGAATATGTTCAGGTTTGTAGGCCAAAATGGCGAACAATTAAGTGAAGGAAACATGGGCTGAGTATGTTTATTCAGTAAACGGGTATTTTGCGGTATTTACAGTGTATATATGTTTTACACGAAATATTACTTTGAACCGACAACATCCACGGTCGTTGTAGTGTCCAGTGTTCGTTGTTTAATATTGATTGGAAAGTTTGTGTTGTTGTCTTACGATGAAACAGCACAATATATATAAAATGTCATTTATTTAAACATAATATTAAGAACTAATACATTAGTCAATGGCTGTTTAAATTTTTGGACAATTTTTTTTACATAGACACACAGCTGTTAATGATGGCAAGTCTGCGGGATATTAATGCAATAGAATATACATCATAAAATAAAAGGAAGTTATAAGAATTCAGTTTCGTTGCCTTTAGTCCATAATACCAAACAAATGGAACAATGATGACTATAGAATAATAAGCAAAAGGGCAACTGATTTGTTGTCTGAGGGGCCCAGTAGCAACTCAGTTCGGAATGAATAATGCCCCTGGGATCAAAACTTGCAATGTCCCAGGTGCACATGGTTTATAATATTCCAATAGAAGCACGACTTAACAAATCTCATATGTAACTGAAAGGCCCAGAAGTTTGTTATTTTATAAAGTGGCCCTGAACAAACCTTGTTTAAATCAACCCTTGTACTTGAAACTGGCCCCACACTGGGGTTATTTGTTTCTGATATCGGTGTTTATTAAAACATAGTTCTGGTGCGTTAATGACTTACACGTGATGTGGAACTTTATAATATGTGCCGATCTACCAACACAGTTGTTATCTGTCCAGAAACAAATATGTACATTCATCTCATTGGGTGTGACATGATTGTAGAACCCTCACGTATTGAAATATAAGTATATAATGCGAGTAAACGAACAAAGCGTGCAATGTAATTTTGCAGTTGTTTTGGTTCCAATAAAAGTTTCGCTTGTTTCGCCGCCGCTTTTCAATATCAAGAATTCCTCAAGAAAATAAATCAGCATCGAGATAAAATTTTACTGAATTTCAGACCATTAATCTAGCTTTTGTAATCACTAGTAATTCTTAACGATGCGAATAACAAAGAATAAAGAATACTGATTTATAAATGTGCATTGAAACGAATGTGGTATATAAATCAGCCGCCCTGGTTCTTACGTGCCTTCAACAATTACAAAAGTTTGTTTAAATAATGGCGGTTAAACAGTCTTCAAAATTAAAAAAGAAATGAATGTTGTAGAATGTATTGTTGTTATCTCTTTGATAACGCTTTATCTTATTTAAAAAAGTACTTCCTTTTTTACAAAAAGATATGTTTGTAGCTTTTCGATCCACGGTTCAGGTGTTGCCTTAGAAGAGGTAATATCGGTCGCCATAATTAACATGTCACTAACCTTTATGCATACATGCAGTGTATATTCAAATACCGATAGATGGAATATATAAGTTACCGTGATGGAAGCGATTTAAACCGACTGAAACGTACCACGCGAATAATATTGTTAATGACTCATTAAACACGTGTACGACATAATTTAACCAAACCGATAGCAAATAAAGAAACAATTCAATCGTATAATTTATGTAAATTAAGTTCACGAGTGCAATATTAATGTTGTCGAGCTATATCTCGTAATATCTGCTCACTAGTGTCAGGTTAATGTTGTCGAGCTATAACTCGTAATGTCTGATCACTAGTGCCAGGTTAATGTTGTCGAGCTATTAGTCGTAATGTCTGATCACTTGTGAAAGGTTAATGTTGTCGAGCTATAACTCGTAATGTCTGATCAGTGATCACTAGTGCCAGGTAAATGTTGTCGAGCTATAACTCGTAATGTCTGATCATCAGTGCAAGGTAATTTTGTCCGAGCTATAACTCTTTATGTCTGATGACCGTGTCAGGTTAATGTGATCGAGCTATAATTGGTAATGTCTGATCACTAGAGCCAGGTTATTGTTGTCGAGCTATAACTCGAAATGTCTGATCACTAGTGCCCTTTTAATGGTGTCGAGATATAACTCGTTATGTCTGATTACTAGTGACAGGTTAATGTTGTCGAGCTATAACTCGTAATGTCTGATCACTAGTGCCAGGCTTATGTTGTCGAGCTATAAATCGTAATGTCTGATCACTAGTGACAGGTTAATGGTGTCGAGCTATAACTCGTAATGACTGATCACTATTACAAGGTTAATGTTGTCGAGCTATAACTCATAATGTCTGATCACTAGTGCCGAGTTAATGTTGTCAAGCTATAACTCGTAATGTCTGATCACTAGTGTAATGTTAATGTTGTCAAGCTATAACTCGTAATGTCTGATAACTAGTGCCCAGGTTAATGATGTCGAACTCGTAATGTATAATCACTAATGCCAGGTTAATGTTGTCGAGCTATAACTCGTTATTTGATCACTAGTGCCAGGTTAATGTTGTCGAGCTATAACTCGTAATGTCTGATCTCTAGTGCCCGGTTAATGTTGTCGAGCTATAACTCGTAATGTCTGATCACTAGTGTAATGTTAATGTTGTCGAGCTATAACTCGTAATGTCTGATAACTAGTGCCAGGTTAATGTTGACGAGCTATAACTCGTAATGTTTGATCACCAGTGCCAGGTTAATGTTGTCGAGCTATAACTCGTAATGTCTGATCACTAGTGTCAAGTTAATGTTGTCGAGCTATCACTTGTAAAGTCTGAACACTAGTGTCAGGTTAATGTTGTCGAGCTATAACTCGTTATATCTGATCACTAGTGTCAGGTTAATGTTGTCAAGCTATATCTCGTAATGTCTGATAACTAATGTAATGTTAATGTTGTCGAGCTAAAACTCGTAATGTCTGATAACAAGATCTAGGTTAATGTTGTCGAGCTATAACTTGTAATGTCTGATCACTAGTGACAGGTTAATGTTGTCGAGCTATAACTCGTAATGTCTGATCAATAGTGCCAGGTTAATGTTGTTGAGCTATAACTCGTAATGTATGATCCATATTGCCAGGTAAATGTTGTCGAGCTTTAACTCGTAATGTCTGATCACTAGTGCCAGGTTAATGTTGTCGAGCTATAACTCGTAATATATGATCACTAGTTTCAGGTTAATGTTGTCGAGCTATAACTCGTAATAAATGATCACTAGAGCCAGGTTAATGTTGTCGAGCTATAACTCGTAATGTTTGATCACTAGTCCCAGGTAATGTTGTCGAGCTATAACGCGTAATGTCTGATCACCAGTGCCAGGTTCATGTTGTCGAGCTATAACTCGTAATGTCTGATCACTAGTACCCAAGTTAATGTTGTCGAGCTATAACTCGTAATGTCTGATCACTAGTACCAGGTTAATGTTGTCGAGCTATAACTCATTATGTATGATCACTAGTGCAAGGTTAATGTTGTCGAGCTATAACTTGTAATGTATGATCACTAGTGCCAGGTTAATGTTGTCGAGCTATAACTCGTAATAACTCGCAATGTTTGATCACCAGTGCCAGGTAAATGTTGTCGAGCTATAACTCGTAATGTCTGATCACTAGTGTCAGGTTAATGTTGTCGAGCTATAACTCGTAATGTCTGATCACCAGTGCCAGGTTAAAGGTGTGGAGCTATAACTCGTAATGTCTGATCTCTAGTGCCAGGTTAATGTTGTCGGGCTATAACTCGTAATGTCTGATCATTAGAGTCAGGTTAATGAGATCGAGCTATAACTCGTAATGTGCTATCACGAGTGACTGGCAAATGTTAACTGGCTATAACTGTTATTTTATTATCTCAATAAAGTAATACGACCTATGAATGACAAAAAGGTTAGACTCATACAACCTCAATTGTAATTAAGTTATTACATTATTACAATCGCTTGTCGCCCTGAATTTTGATAACACCCGGAAGTGTAATAAACTCATTTCTTGGTTTAAAATTGCATCTGATCGCATTTTCAAACAGTGATTATTGCAAAAAATAATGCATACATGTATATAAAATGTATCTTAATAGGGCAATACGACCTATGAATGAAAAAAAAAAGTTGGCCTCATACAACCTTAATTGTTATAAAGTTATAACATTATTACAATTGCTTGACAACTTGAATTGTAATAACGCCCGAAAGTGTAATAAACTTATTTCTTGGTTTAAAATTGCATCTGATCGCATTTTCAAACACAGCTTATTGCAAAATATAATGCATACATGTATAAAAAAAAAATTATATTGATATGGCAATACGACCTATGAATGACACAAAATGTGTTTTCATACAAACTAAATTGTAATAAAGTTATTACATTATTACAATCGCTTGTCGCCCTGAATTATAATAACGCCCCGAAAGTGTAAATAAACTCATTTCTTGATTTAAAATTGCATCTGATCGCATTTTCAAACAAAGATTATTGCAAAATGTAATGCATACATGTATATAAAATGTATCTTAATAGGGCAATACGACCTATGAATGACAAAAAGGTGTTCTCATACAAACTCAATTGTAATTAAGTTTATTACATTATTATAATAGCTTGACAACCTGAATTGTAATAACGCCCGAAAAAGTAATAAATTTATTTCTCGGTTTAAAATTGCATCTGATCGCATTTTCAAACACAAATTATTGCAAAATATAGTGTATACATGTATATAAAAGTGTATCTTAATAAGGTAATACGATTAGGAATGACAAAAAATGTGTTCACATACAACCTCAATTGTAATTATTACATTATTATAATTGCTTGACAACCTGAATTGTAATAACGCCCGAAATTGTAATAAACGTATTTCCTGGTTTAAAATTGCATCTGATCGCATTTTCAAACACAAATTATTGCAAAATAGAGTGTATATATGTATATAAAAGTGTACCTAATATGGTAATACGACCTATGAATGACAAAAAAGGTTGGTCTCATACAACCTCAATTGTAATAAAGTTATTTAGAGGATAATACACGGCTGAGCCGGGCCGGGCAGTGATGTTATGCTCCCTGCTGGCCTATTATCACTGCCCGGCCCGGCTCAGCCGTGTATTAACGTCTATAATATATATCTTACTTTTATACTAAATTATAGATGGGCACAGGTTTGAGTCATAAAATCATACTATTTTGGTCCTTCACTAAAATCTAATGAGCAACCAGCCTTCCGTACTATATTTTCATTGAATTGATTACGCAATTTATGACGTATCTCATGTGACGTAATTTAAAGGTCGAAACTAGCTAGACGCTTTGGATTTAAGGACAACAAGAAATCGGAATAATATTATGAATGTGAATAATAACAGTGTTGGGATATAAAACTGGAATGAAACTGGTGAGACTGCATTTTCGATTTCCGTAAAATGTCGAATAACGCGATTTTGTTGAATAATTGATGGATTCAATTTAAGAAAAGTGTAAGTTAATTGTTCTTTAACTGTTCGAAGGAAATCGCTGTTGAATTAAAAGGGTAATTTCTTTGATGAATAAGTCGTTCCTTGACTTTGTCAGTCGATCAAAGAATGTCTATCCACAAAGAATTGCCTGCTTACTTCCAGTGCTTTTAAAATGGAAAAGGTGGATGGCGATCAAGAAATGTGTCCAAAATTTTAACTCGTCATGGAAGCAAATTAACTTTACGAAAATAAACATGTTTATTACACAACTTCGGTGAGTTGAACAATAACCTGGATGTTTAACTTTTTTATGACTAAGACTGGATGTGGATGCCATTTCTTCCAGTTGAACGTCACGCGCACACATTCTGAGGGCCGAATATAAATAAATTTGAATGCTACAATATTTACACCTATTGGGTTGCACTGTTGATAGCTTTGAGTTCGTGCGTGGAAGTAAGTTGTCTGTATGCACGCCCCTGCGTACGTCGACGGTTGTTGACTGCTGAGTACATCGTAGGAAAAGGGGGGAGCCCGGATACTGTTAACCCGATTGATTAGTGGTTTTGAAAGGAGGAGTTAAGCTCATCCATAGTGGTTAAACCATAGTGGTTTAAAAGGCTGAGTGACCTGTTTATTGGGGAACGCATACCCTTTCGTCGTTTTAGCATTATGTGTAGTTGATGTTTACTGAGGTTAAATCTGGAGCATGACAGCCCGCTCACGTCCATGGCGCCTCCACAGGGCACAGTCCCCAGGGGTCGATGATGCTCGTCGAAGCTGCCCGTCGGCTATGCCCTGCTTTGGAGTAACTATAGGTCGTTTACAGATCAGTGTTCGGACCAGGCCGGTAGGATACAGTTAGATGCAGCCCGGGCAGGGCCCGGACGATGGGGCCCAATGACAATCGTAAAAGCGGCCCGTCGTCCATGCCCCTCTCGGGGATACCTCTCGTGGGCTAAAGTCAATGGATCGGAGTCGGCCGACAAGATACAGGATATATTACTCTATTTATGTTTTGTTTCAAATTCCTACATGTATATTTATGCTGACAACATATTTACTGTGATTGTATTTTGTCGCAATGTTTGCACTTTATTTATTTAGTAATTGGAGAACGAGTGACACGTGCACGCGGTTTATTAGAACGCTTTGCAGTGAAAACGTTTTATCATATGCGTATAGTTTAATATGCTAATAAGCATAGGGGAGGGAATGTATTCAAGTAAACGATACATTTTTGGAATGCCTTTTTATATCGCTTATTTCATTTATAATATGCGGATAAACTTCAAGTTTTAAATTGAATTTCACCCAAAAAAAAGTTTGGAAAAAGAAATATTAAGATTTTGATCGTTGGTAGAATGCGAGTTGTGTTGTATATTTTCCATTGCAAGGGAGGTAATTATAAAACGTTTTTCTTGGTTATTGTGTGTTTTTTAGCTTCCATCCACTATACGTAGATGATGCTAATGCTTTTTTTTTCGATGTCTCCATTGGGGACCAGTCGTTTTTTGTGGTTTCTTTTTACCTTTGTGATTACTTCTTTTAACTTCTTCATTTCTAGGGAATATTCATCCTCTTGTATCCATAATTTTTGTTTACTATTTTTGTTTGCATGTATGGACATTTTATGTCTCATAATAGAAAGCAACTGGACATGTTTTAAAATTGAAACTAACTGGACAAGCACACACAAATTATCACTTACAAACCCTTCACCATTTTAAATGATTAAAATATGTACTTGAAATGTAAAAGGGCTAAACAATAAAGAAAAACGCATACAAATCTTCAAGTGGTTAAACGAAAAAAAATACAGTATATGCCTATTACAAGAAAGTCACTTAACACATACTTAGCACAAACCTTAAAAGATGAATGGGACGGAGACATCTATCTAAGTGGACAACATACTAATAAACAAGGCATCGCCTTCTAATAAAAAATAATATAGGGATCACAGTCGATAACTTTAACGAAATAATAAGTGGCAGACAAGCAAGTATAGATATTAAAAATACACGAAACACAATTAACATTAATCAACGTTACGGCCCTAACATAGATGATTCCACATTTTACGAAACATGACAATCCTTTATAAATAACAACCAAGATAAAAAACATTATAGTCGTGGTGATTTCAATACTGTTCTTACCCATTATTAGATAAAATAAGGGAAACCGTTATACTCATCCTAAAAATAGAAACATTTTAAATAACATAATTGAAAAACTACATATGATAGACATATGGCGTACAATATATCAAACGAAAGCAATTCACCTGGCACTCAAACACAAAACCAACAATATTTTGTAGATTGGACTATTTTTAAATATCCGAGTCTCTTTGCAAACATTATTGACACATGTAACAAAAAACCAGATTTATGACTGACCACTCTCTAGTTGAACTTAAACTGCACAATATACAACCTGAAAGAGGCCCAGGATTAGTTTAAAATTAACAACAGCATCTTATTAGATACACAATATCAAACACAAATAAAACAGGAAATATTAAATACAGTTCAAAATAACAAAGATGCAAACCCAAACACCTTATGGGAAGTAATTAAAGGAAAATATACGTAATGCAACAATTAGATACACATCATTTAACAAAAAGAAACACACAAACTTGAAACTGAAACCATCAAAACCATTGAAACACTTGAAAAACAATTGCATCAAACAACACAAATGATACCGGCCGACATTGAAATGAAAATAACACTAAAAAAAACAAATATTAGATGGAATCTATCATACACATCTCATGGAATACTACTAAGAGCGCGTGCACAACATGTTGAACACAATGAAAAAAATACAAAATACTTCGCAAAACATCGAAAAACGAAGAAGTGAACAAAAAACTGTACACAATTAGTAGTCAATGGCGAAGATATAACAAACAGAACTCAAATACTAGAAGAACAACGTTTATTTTTCGAAACCCTCTATAAACGAAAACATGTTGAAAATAACACCCTTTTTAAAAATACACATCACACTTTAAATCAAGAAGAAAAACTATTGTGTGACGGATTACTAAATGAATATGAATGTGGATTAGCACTAAAAGAAATGCAAAATAACAAAAGTCCAGGATCTGATGGCATCACCATTGAGTTTTTATAAAATATTTTGGAATGATATCAAAACGCATTTAATTAATTCACTAAACCATTCATATAATAATAAAAACCTAACAACGCTTCAAAAACAAGGTATAATATCACTCATTCCATAACCTGGAAAAAAACTTAGAATCCTTATCAAACTGGCGCCCAATTAGCTTATTAAATAATGATTATAAAATTGCAACAAAAAGTATAGCAAACAGAATAAAAAGAATATTACCATCAATCATTTCAAAATCTCAATCTGGTTTCATAAAAGGACGTTACATTGGTGAAAACGTTCGTCTTATCCAAGAATGCATAAACTATTTCAGCAATTCAAACAATCCTGGTCTAATATTCTTTGCAGACTTTGAAAAGGCATTCGATTCGCTTGATCATTCATTTATGTTCTCTTGCTTAGAAAATATGAACTTTGGTGAAAGTCTCATTCAATGGGTCAAACTATTCTATACCGATATTAACAGTATAATCATTAACAATGGCTTTTTTCAAACAGTTTTAATATCGAACGAGGGTTTCGACAAGGATGTCCACTCTCATCATCGCTATTTATTATTTGTATCGAGTACCTATCACATCACATCCAATCAAATAAACACATATAAGGCATATCACTAGAACCTGATGAAGATATCAAACAGTCCCTATTTGCTGACGATGCAACTTACACCTTAAACGACAATTACGATTCTTTCCATAACCTTATAGAGTCACTAACCCTTTACGGAATGACATCGGGTCTTAAACTAAACAAAAGTAAATGTACTGTGCTACGAGTAGGTAAATTAAAACAAAGTAATGTCCTATATAAAAAAGAAATGAAATTTAATTGGACATCCGATGAAGCCACAACGTTAGGAATTACTTTCACAAATAATGAAAAGGATACAGTTCTTAAAAACATATTACCTAAATTACAGAATTTTAAAAACTGCTTAAAATCATGGCATCACCGTAAACTTACACTGATCGGAAAAAACACAGTATTGAAAACGTTTGCACTTCCTAAATTATTTATGTATTAACAGTTCTCCCAAATCCACCAAATGATATTATTGACGATATACAATCAGCAATATTTAATTCATATGGGACGGTAAGCCTGATAAAATAAAACGAACTCAGTTAATTCAATCTGTAGAAAATGGAGGTATCCAATTAACGAACATTGACTCATTCTTGAATGCAATCAAATGCAGCTGGGCTAAAAGATACCTAGATAAAACCAATACGAGTAAATGGAAATTATTCTACCAGAAAATCCTAAAAAAAATATGGTGACTCCTTACTCTTTAAATGTAACATCAGCGATACTATCTTACATGAAATTGCAAACGAAAACATATTTCTATCTGATGTTCTATCAGCATGGAGTGATGTCACTCATAACCTAGAAACCAAAACTAACAGTAAAACTATTTTATGGAACAATAAAGACATAACTTCAAACAATAAGACGTTTTTCTATAAAGATTGGTTTGAACGAAGCATTAATATGTCGACCAATTATATGACTACAGAATTAAGGATTTCTACTCTTTTGATGATATATGCTACATATACGGAATACCTTCAAATAATTTTCTGAAGTACTACACACTAATCAAAAGCATACCCATACATATTAAATCTGAAATAAATACAAATAATACACCATGTACTCAAAACAACATTTGTAGAAAACATACTTGGAAGAAAAAACAAAACAAATAAAATATTTTACACACTACAATTAAAAACCCTACAGAAAACTCCAAAATCCAAAATAAATGGCAAGTCATTTTTGGAGAACATGAACTTAATTGGAAACACATATTTACCATGCCATATAAAGCAACTATTGAAAGCACACTGAGAAATTTTCAATATAAATACATCCATAGAATTATAGCTACAAATAAATATCTCTTTAAATGTAAATTATCTAACTCCAATCTGTGTGACTCTCAGTGAAAAACATTGAAACTATAGAAAATCTTTTTTGGGAGTGCAAACACATCCAGCCTATTTGGAATCAATTAATATCTTTTCTTGAACAACAGCAACTAAACGTTAAACTATCTTTCTTAAATGTAAGTTTCGGCATTAACTCATTGAAATCAATAGACTGTAATAATATTGTGAATTTTATTGTTATATTGATGAATATTTTATCTTTAACATGAAGTACAAAAAACAAGTACCAATTTTAATTGTTTTGTCCATAGTCTTAAACTAAAAATCCAGATTGAGAAAGAAATAGCCCTCAGTAATGACACATTACAAATCTTTGAACAAAAATGGAATCGGATTAAATTCTCATAATGTTTTGTCTCACTTATATTACATTTCA